>NC_141140.1:92483871-92642264 GCF_053477565.2 Lygodium microphyllum | reverse complement strand
GCAGTCTGAGATAGACTTCTTGCATAAGAATGACACTTGGGATTTGGATTCCTTGCCTCCCTGCTATCAGCATATCATCCACATAGAGTACCAAAATCAATAAAGAACCATCACGGGCTTTCTTCGTGTAAAGACACGGATCCATAGCACTCCTGCTGTAGCCCTGTGACTGCATAAAGGCATCAAACTTATGATACCACTCCCTAGGTACCTGCTTCAAGCCATAAAGACTTTTCTTCAATTTGCACACTCTAGGTGCTCCCTGCCAGGTTCTGCAAAGCCCTTAGGCTGCTCCATATAAATCTCATCATGCAAATCCCCATTTAAGAAAGCCGTCTTGATATCCATTTAGTATAAACCAAGTCAAGCTGAGCAACCAAAGCCAAGACTAAGCGCAGGGTGGTCATCTTAACCACTGGAGAAAAGATCTCATCAAAGTCCACACCATGCTCCTGCTTAAAACCCTTTGCCACCAATCTAGCCTTGTATACTGGCTTGGGGTGTCTAGGGGTACTTTTCAGCTTGTACACCCACTTGTATGGCAAAGCCTTCTTGCCCGTAAAGCTCATGATGAGCTAGATTCTCTTAAGGCTCAGCTCAAGAAGAGCTTTGAGATGAAAGATCTGGGACAGGCCTCTCACATACTTGGTATGCACATTAGACATGACAGGCATCAGGGACTCCTCTACTTGTCACAGAGGGAGTACATTCATAAAGTCCTTGAGTGCTTCTACATGTAGGACGTAAAGCCTATTGGCTGTCCATTGCCATCTTATGTGAAGGACTCACAGGCTGATTATCCGCAGAAAGATGAGCAGAGGGCCGAGATGGCCAAGATTCCCTATGCATCCACAGTGGGCAGTCTTATGCGAGATGGCCAAGATTCCCTATGCATCCACAGTGGGCAGTCTTATGTATACCATGATAGCCACTCATCCAGATATTACATTTGCAGTTGGTGTTGTGGTACGCTATATGGCTACACCTGGCAAGAAGCATTGAGATGCCGTGAATGGTATCATGAGGTACCTGAAGGGCACTGCAGATATGTGTATATGCTATGGTAGCCAAGATACAAGAGTCATGGGGTATACTGACTCTGATTATGCAGGACATGCAGATAGTAGGAAGTCCACTTCCGGCTATGTATTCACCTATGGTAGAGGTGTTGTTTCTTGGATGTCCAGGGTGTAGAAATGCACGGCCCTTTCTACTACAGAGACCGAGTATGTTGCAGCCACTAAGGCTTGCAAGGAGGCCATTTGGTTGGGTCAATTGGTTGCTGACCTTGGTATTAATGCTATCCCTACACTGCATTCAGATTCTATGAGTGCTATTCAGCTAGCCAAGAATCCGGTCTTCCATGCGAAGACGAAACAAATTGAGGTGAGGTATCGATCGCTTCATACGTGGGGTCATTGAGGACAAGTCTAGTGACCTTGTCAAGATCTCGACTGACCAGAATCCTGCAGATCTGCTCATGAAAAGCCTCTCTACAGAGCGCTTTGCCTTCCTCAAGAGGTTGATGGGCATGGAATGAGATGACGTCATTCCTCATCCTATTGTACATGTGTACATATTGTACTATGTTTTTTTTCTCTTTTCACTCCTCACTAGGGCAGATTCACCTTGAAGTGGGAGGTTGTTGGGGGTAAAGGCGCCTCCGCCTAGCCGCCCATGTATTACTACACTGATAGTCACCGCCACTGCACACTGCAGGTGGCGGGCGCTCGTCATCGTCACTTTATTCTTTATTCTTTTAGTGATAGTTTGAATAAAGGAAGGCCCGGTCACACATTGTGACTGTTGGAGTTCCCATTTCTTGTCTCTCTTTCTTGCTCTTGCTCTCCCGCCATAACTCTCAAGTGCAAGCTTCGATCATTCTCTCCTTTCATATGCACTAGGGTGATGCGAGTCAACTAAGGTGGTTTGAGTACTAGGTTTACGCAAGAGGTAGGTGGTGCAAGTCCTAGGCGGTTCAAATCCTAGGTCATGCAAGTGCAAATCCAAGGTGGTGCAAATGCAGATCCTAGGTAATGTAAGTGCAAGGTGGTGCAAATCCTAAGTGATGCAAGTGTGAATCCTAGGTGGTACAAGTGCAAATCCTAAGTGGTGCAAGTGCAAATCTAAGATGGTGCAAGTGTGAATCCTAGGTGGTGTAAGTGCGCAAATCTGAGGTGGTGAAAGTGCAAATCCTAGGTGATGCAAGTACAAGGAGGTGCAAATCCTAGGTGTGAGAGGTAAGTGTAAGTCTTAGTGTGCAAGTAACAATGAGTAAACTCAACATGCATGTGTGAAGCAACCCTTATGTGACTTATGTGACTAATGGAACCTAAGTGACTAGAGCCCACATAATTGGTCTACTTCCCATGCGATTAACTTGCGTGCCTATGTGACTAGCCTATTTAGACCTATATGCCTAGCTTAATTAGGCCTATGTGACTAGAGCATGTGACTTGTGCCTATGTGATGTGTGTGTGAGCCTTCCAATTGTGACTTATATCAAGAGGACTATACAAGGAGTGTGCAAGTGAGTGGAAGTAGGTGTGTGAAAGGATGCGTGTGTGGCGATGAATAAGGTGGTGGCAGAAGAGTGTGTGTGTGTGTGCCTTGAATGAACGTGTCCAAGGGGTGTGTGAATGGTGGGATTAGTTTGGTGTGTGTATGGGGGTGTAGGGTTTGTGAATAGATGCATGTGGGTTAGTGTATAAGTATGTGAGTGTAGGGGGGTGAATAAGGTGGATTTTATGAGTGTGATTGATGTTTCCATGAGTGTAGGAGGCGGGTGTGTGTGTATGATGTCGGGTTTTTGTTTAGAATGTAGGAATTTCGGGTGTAGGGATTTTTTTGGTGTGTCTAGATTGTGTTTGTGTAGGAATTTGTGGGGGGGTTTTAATGTGTGCGTGAATGGTTTTGCATGTGTGTGTGGGAGTTTGGATAAGTTTTGTGCATGTTTTTGCATGGGTCAGTGTGTTAGAGAGAGAGAGAGAGTGTGTGTGTGTGTGTGTGTGGGCATTGGGTATTTATACGTGTGTTGAAGAGTGTGTGGTAATGAAGATGTGTTGCTTACTATGTGTGCGTGTGAATGGGGGGGTGTGTGTGCCCAAGAAGGAGAAAAAGGAAAAGGAAAGAGAGAAATGAAAGAGAAAAAAACGACTTAAGTCTTACCTGACGATCAGCCACCAGCAGTCACCGTCACGCCAGCCATCGTTGCACGCCCGTCAGCTGTCATGACGCTACCGCTTAGCCAGCCTCGCCAACCGCAATCAGTGTGTGAAGTTTGAAGAAGAGAGCCAGCCAAATGCAATAATAATGCTGCCTAGAAACGCAGCATCAATGTAATTTGTGTGTGTGTCCGACCTCTCTTGGAAGTTAGCCTCCTTCTTCCTTACCTCTTTCTTTCCTCTTTCCTCTTCTTCCTTCTTCTACCTACCTCTTTCGCTCCTCCTCTACTATTCTTCTTCTTTTCCTCCATCTCTATTCTTCTTCTTCTCCCTTCTCAAGACCTCCAACTTCTCTCTTCTTCTCCCTTCTCTTATTTCACAAGATAGGTGTAGCAAGACCTCCAAAATCTCAAGGGTGTCCTCCATTCATAACAAGCAAGATACATGTACAAAGCCACAACTTATCAAAGCACAAGTAGTTTAAGATTTGAGTTTTGAGTTTTTGTATTTTTTTCTATGCTAATGAGTTTTTTTTTTTGTGTTTTTCTTTACCTTTTCTATTTTTTTATCTTCTTCTTCTCTCTTTACAACCCAAAACTTGACCTAACCTAGTTGCAAACATTTCAAAGCATACAATATGCAAGCGTAGTCAATCAATCCCCCTAACCTATCCAATTATACTCAACACCAAGCCTTTTGGTCCATCACACGGTAGGAGTGTGAGAACCTAGATAGTTGCACCGTCCGAGGTCCCAGCAATGTAACCAAAATGTTGGGCTAAATGCACAATAGTTGCAACACTGGACGTACTTCTATTCTTTCAAAATCTGCAACTCACTTCAACTACAATCTCTCACCTTGTCTCTCAACACTCTACTCTAGCTAACCATGCATCCTTCTCTCCAAACCAAAAAAGTAAAAATACAACACTAGCTTCGAGATGTAGTGAAGTTATCTATCTTACATTCTTGTATTGTAGTCTGAAAGCTAGCTTCGAGATGTAGTGAACTTACCTATCTTACATTCTTGTATTGTAATATGAAAGCTTGAAGGCTTGAAGATGAGTCCATGACCCAAGAAACACGATCCAATATCATCCTTCTTCTCATTCAACACTTAGCACATTAACAAGTCAAGAAGCTAGTAGAGAAGAAGAGAAAAGCAAGAAGATGATGAAAAGCTTCACCTTCCCTCGGCCCCCCCCCCCCTCTCTCTCTCTCTCTCTCTCTCTCTCAACAATGGAGGCAAGATGATATAATACAACAAGAGAATAGAAATCTTCAATAGTTGTATTGATAGAGTTGTCATAGCATGGATGTACTAAAATGGTAAATACAAGTGAGACCTCCCACCCTTACATAGACCAAGATTAGGGTTAGGGTTAGGTTACTTCTCTAGTGTGACACCCTATTTGCATTTTAGAGTTTGCATACCTTTTGTGTTTTAGGGTTTCTACGACTATGAATTAGGTTTTACACCCTCCTTTGGACATCCTATCCCCTTCATCAGCTCTAAGCCAATCGTTCCTTGAAGCATGCTTCATCTTTAACCCAACTAATGCAATTATAAATATATGTGCACAACCCACGTGGTAGTTGCAAGTGCAAGAAATACAATTGCTGGTGATAAATGCATTGTGCACATGTATCATGAGCCTAGCTCTCACAAAATAATATAATCATGATAATCTAATGTCCACGAGGTATACGACTACTATAAGCACCCAAAAATAATCACTTTAGCACTCCAAAAATAATAATCCACCGTCAAATAAATCCAATGCTTTTGCTTTCTCTTTGCTTTGATCTTATTGACTTTAGCTTCACAAAATATTGTTGAGAGAGAGAGAGAGAGAGAGAGAGAGAGAGAGAGAGAGAGAGAGAGAGAGAGAGAGAGAGAGAGAGAGAGAGAGAGAGAGAGAGAGAGAGAGAGAGAGAGAGAGAGAGAGAGAGAGAGAGAGAGAGAGAGAGAGAGAAAGAGAGAGAACCCACAAAATTCTATGTGCTTGGCTTAGCTTGCCCCTTGCCCTGCTCTACTCCATTAGAATCCAATGCAAAAGAAAGAAAACTATGTGCTACTTTCTCTTTCTCTTTCCTTGCTTTTCACTCTCTCTTTACTACTTTTTGTCTCGAGAAGTTGATTACAACAAGAGAGAATTAGAGACAAAGATAGGGAAAGAGAGTCATGTTCATCAATTCCCTCCCATACATCCTTGACAATGCCTTTGGTCATACATGAAGAGACTAGAGGGGAAAGTGTTGTCAATGTGTGCAATGGCCCTGCATTATTCCTTCTACATGCTGCTATTGTTTACTACCCATTCCTCCGCCGATCCCACACTTGTTAGCATGTGTGTGTGTGTGTGTGTGTGTGTGTGTGTGTGTGTGTGTGTGTGTGTGTGTGTGTGTGTGTGTGTGTGTGTGTGTGTGTGTGTGTCCCTCACACTCCTCTGAGAGAGAGAGGAAGATAGGGCTATCAAAAAATGAAAGCAAGGGTTTTTGAAATTCAAATTTGTTTTGGAGTATGGTTGTAGGTTTGGGAGACTCTCTAGAGGTTTAGGGTCTCATGGACCTATAGCTAAAATAATATATATGTAATAGATAATATATATATTAGATATCTCTATAATTCCATATACTTCATATTCCCTTTTATTGAACTCAAGTGATAGGCATTTCATACATAGGGACTCTCCTTCCCCCTATGAACTTGGTTATATTAGTGGATTAAGCAAAAATAATGATTTTATTTAAGTTCAATGTTTGATCAGGATACTCTAGCTCAATCTACAAGGGTTTTTTCTCTAAACAACTTCCCAAGTCAACTTATGAAAAATCAAAATATTATTATAAATTTTAACATGGTATATACAAGGCTTAATGAAAGATTGTGCTCACAAATGCTATTTTTTCTTTTATTGGATTGTCAAATTAATTTTGGACCTTGGATATCAAAGTTATGATACTTTTAGAATGTAACCTACTTTCACTTGTGAATTTTACCTAGGGAACCACTAATTTACATTAGGTTAGACTAGAGTGTGAGTGTTTCATTCCATATTGCAAATAATTCCTCATATTTTAAGCAAAGGAAGAAGTATATATGTTATGAGATTATGGGAAAACTATATCCATCTTCGTGACTATTTTGTAAGGTTCTTATATTAGATAATTAACAAGAATAATTAGCTTATGGCCTTAAAAAGTTCATGTCAAAAGTATATATTCAAAACAC
Organism: Lygodium microphyllum; assembly: GCF_053477565.2. Classification (NCBI taxonomy): domain Eukaryota; kingdom Viridiplantae; phylum Streptophyta; class Polypodiopsida; order Schizaeales; family Lygodiaceae; genus Lygodium; species Lygodium microphyllum. Next base: position 92,635,866 of record NC_141140.1, on the reverse strand, counting down.
TGTTACTTTATGTATATCTTTCTTAAATCAAATGTAAGGTAAAAGGAATGAAAATTTTTAGCTCAAGGATTTCAACCATGGATTTTAGCTCAATAAATGCATAACCCAAAATTTATCAATGGCAAGTTTACTGATATCTATAGACTCAAAACCTCTACTCAATAAGATGATAGATTCATAGTAGCCAAAACCACTTGAAATTTTCACAACTCATTTGGTTGCTAAGGCAAAAGCTATCATAGTAACTAAAATACTTAAAAATAAGCATTTCAATGGACTAGTAAATGTTGATTATAAGTACTAGATACGTTCTTCTTAGCTTGTAAAATTACATATCTTTAAATTAGAAGATTGGTAATTGATCGCACAAAACTATTAGATAGTTAGATTATCTACCTCTAGATAGTTGGTTTGTTCCAAACTATATAATACCGGTAGGAGCCTAGCCACTAACAATATAATACGGTACAAGATAATCTAGCATATGACACGTCCAAGTCTTCAAGCAGTAATATGATTGCTCTCCTTATATTGTTAGTAGCCTAGCCACTAACAATATAATACGGTACAAGATAATCTAGCATATGACACTTCCAAGTCTTCAAGAAGTAATACGATTGCTCTCCTTATTCCAAGACCACTTTATCATTATCAAAATCTTGATCCTTGTATTTGAAACAATGCTAAATAATCTGTATGCTCGAGCTATGTTGTCAAGGTTAGCTACTTATAAGAATAGGGACTTCCACACATTGATAGGCTTTATTGTGCCATAGTAAATTCATAAGCATTAGTCAAACCTAAAATAATAAGTAAAAACTAGCATCATTCATGATTTGCTAGTGTCAAGGGCTCATCGCAAGGGACGTAAGCATACTTTCATGATAGGATCCAAATGCAACCAAGAGGTACCAAGAATAGCCCAAGGATGATCTAGAAATGTAGTCATACACAATTTATGATAAAAATACCATCATACCATTGTTCAAAATCTAAGACAAATAAGGTTTGTTACAATGTGCGAGTGCTTGTGATGATATTCAATGGTGATACCACTCCCAACATTTCTAATTTGTAAGAATTATGTTTTCACTTGCTGAGTTCCAAAGCATCCTAGGTATAGGTTTATGCAAGCCAAAACAATGGCTTACTATTGTTAACCCTTAAACGAACAAGGTGGAAAATCCAAAAAATCTAAAGAAGAAGGCAAGGCTAAGGCAAAAGTAAAATGGAAGACGAAGGCGCACCAAAGAAGAATTTGGAAACACAAGAAGTGCAAAATAGTCCCAAATCAAGGAGAAAGACGCACAAGAAAAAGCACAAGTCAATACTTTTGTAAAAGAGCGCAAGGTGCACCACGATTTATTTTAAGATCGTCGGCCCTGCAAATTGTGAAGGTAGATGGGCGATGGAAAGGAAGCTTGGAAGATAGGAGGACAATGGAAAAAATGGCCTAGGCCACCGCCAGCAGCCATGTAAAAAAGGGGATAAGGGGATGACCGCCCAAAAGGGATTTAGGGTTTTGTATATAAAGTTGAAAAGTGAATGAGAAGCTCATTCTTGTGTGTGGCCAAAAGTAGCTCTCTTCTTCTTCTTTTTCTTCTTCTTCTTCTTCTTCTTGCTAGCTTGAGCTTGTGCTTGAGAGAGGGAGTGTGAGAGTGTGAGGGAGTGAGTGTGTGAGGGTGAGGGACCGTAGTGGAAAAGCTCTCCATCTTCTCCTCTCTTATTTTCTCTTCTCTTCTCTTCTCTTGCTCGTGGTAATGGAGCTTGAGGATGGAGCTTGCTTGAAGCTTGCACTTGGATCGTGGAGCTACTGGGAATCTTGGGAGAGGAGGGAACTCAATTGGGCATGGAGGTAAGCTCACTACACTTGTAGAGATAGATAGCGCGTTGGCTATGTGAGAGGTAGCTATTAGTGCTCAGCTGGAAACACTTGAACAATAAGCGGTTCGTGGGTCTTAGTGGTTGATCGCCTCTACAACTATCATCACGATCATGAGCCCACCCCAAGAGACCAAAGTGAATCCATAATTTTGAAAGAAAGAAAGTAGGATCTAGATGTATAATTGTCTCAATGTTGAATATACTAAAATGTGTTGACTCCATATGTTCAAAGGCAACAAGAATCCATATGATATGCAAGAAAATAAGTTGATAATATAACATGCAGGGTAGCAAAGGCTTTCTTAGTGGTATGGAATACATACACATTTGAAAGATGTAGTAAGCCAAGTTAAGGTCTTAGAGACATATTCTAGTGAACCTCCTAGCTACTTTGCCTAGATACCATCATGGGGAGTAGGGAGGTCATCAATGGCTAGAGACCCTTGGCCTAGAAAGACTCCAAATGGTTATCATATAGTGCCACATGGCCTTTTTGCTAGAAAAAAACCTCCATCCATCCAATGATAACATTACTTTACCATTTACTAAGACTGAAAATGCAAGATTGTTGTGCTTTCTCTTCTGACACAAATTATTGATTTTATGTGCCACCCTACAACTCAAGGTCTACCCCTTTTGTTCGTGAGCCATCCCAAAGGAGCCACCCACTAACCAATCTTGAACGTGGTGAAAGTTCAATTACAATTATTTACATATGATAATGCAAGTAGGGCTTCCTTCTTATCTTAAATGACATTCCTTTATTATAAACAAAATAAACATGCATGTTAAATCAAGGTGCATAGACAAACAACTTGTAAACACCTCCCTCAATCTCCAACAAGAAGGGCCTGCTTGGGGCCAAAGAAGTAAGCCAAACCGGTTGTATTCATAATCTTCATAGCTTCTACCCAAACCCTTTTCACTTCAAGGCATGCACATAAGACATGGAGCTCATCCTCTTCACTTTTCCTATGGAACACACATAATGGGGATACCTTCTTGTAGCTAATTCTCCTCTTGCTAGGCAACTTATTCATCAAAACCCTCCATGAGAACCTATTCAAGTATTAATGGTGTTGCTTCCAAACATGTTTGACTTCACATTTCCAAACATGACTAGAATCAAGAGGAAATTGGGGCTTCTAGTCACTTGTAGCTTTGAGAATCCACCTCAAATGACCAAGTGCAAAGTTTGAGCATAATTTAAGATGACATGAGGGCTTACCCTTGTGAGATGCCCAAAATTGAAGAGGGTTATCTGCACATTCAATCTCTTGCAACTTTGACAATCCACCTCAAGTGACCAATTGAAAAGTTTGCTTGTTATTTAAGATGATATGAGGGCTTACCCTGATGAGATGCCCAAAACTAGAGAGGGTTATCTACACACTATGTATATGAAGTTATCCATGCATCCTTTAAGCAAGATAGAGTAAACTACACCCATTGAGCTTCCTCCTCAACAAGTTGAACTTACATGAAATGCTCTTGATTCACCCAAAGCATAATCCCCTAGGGTCCCAACAATCCCCCCACCTTTGAATGCCCCTCTTCAAATAGGCCATTGATAGTGTCAAGTTTACTTTCATAGGGTTTGAAACCATCATTGAATGAGAAGTCATGACCCCAGACCATGACTTGCAATGAGTAATTTCCATAAGTGCTTGTTTTCCCGGTCCACGTCATTTCATTCAACACCTCATGCCAGCTCGATACCAGCCCTCCAACCACTTTAGAGTCTACTATCTTAATATGTCCTCTCTTGATGAAAAGTTAATCAAGCTTTATCTTGATTCTACTCACAAGAGCTTTCAAGCCAATGCCTTAGAATTATTGCTCAAGGCTAACCCTCTCCCACAATCGCTTCAAGAGCATGAAATTCACATGCAAAACATTTTCTCTTGCCTTCTCAAGACCTAGGCCTCCATATTCCTTCAAGTCAATGACATGATCCCATGAAATAGCATATCATTGATGTTGAGAGCCAAACCTCTTGAGGAAGTAATGAATAGCTTTCTCAATCTTTGCCTAGCAAGTTATGAAGAAAGGAAATATTGCAATAGCATAGATGATATATGATTATATGACCACCTTAGTGACACTGAGGCAAGGTGTAAGACTTAGTGTCACATTATTCCAGTTCACTATTTTACCCTCCACTTTCTCCAACAACCATTTAAAGCACTACTTTAGGGTCACCCCAACACCTAATGTATAGCCCAAGTACCAAAATAATTGGCCCAAGCCAAAACATTTGAAATCCATTTTGTTAGAATAAGGAAGACTACTTTAGTCTTAGCAGCACTAATCATGGAGCCTGATACTATTGAACACTCCTCATAGAGGGCAAGGAGATCATCCACTAAGGGTTGTTCTGCACAACCAATAAATTTGAGTCATATCAGCAAAGAACTTAGTGGTAAATGCTTGATAATTAAGGAATCTCATTGCTCTATAGACCTCTCTCTGACTAATTTTTCTATGTTTCTCATTAATTGTTAACCTCAATTCAAGATGGCGGAAATACGAAGCAAAAAAAGGATTGAAAAAGAGCAAAGGTGCAAAGGTGGCCCCTAAAGCTAAGCTGAGGCAAAAAGCACAATTTTAAATGGAAGGCGCCTCAAAAAACTCTAAAACCTCTTGTAAAAGAGCGCCAGGCTCCCTCATGTGCCACTTGTAAAAGAATAGAAAGGTGTAGGCTTAAGGCGTGAGGCAAGAAGAGGAAAATAGGAAAAATGACCTTGCCACAATGGCCGATCATGAAAAAAGGGATGGGTGCCCATGGGATTCTAGAGCTTGTATATAAAGTTCAAAAAGTGAGTGGAAGCTCATTCTTTGGTGTATGGCTAGCAAGAATCCTCTCTTCTTCTTCTCACCTTACTTGTGTGTGTGCTCTTGAGACAGGGAGTGTGAGCGTGTGAGGGAGTGAGTGTGTGGGAGTGAGGGATCAAGAGGGTGAAGCTTTTCACCGTCTCCTCTTCTCTTCTTCTTTTCTCTTCTCTTCTCTCGTGCACGCACGGCTATGGCGGATAGAGCTTGAGGGAGGAGGCTTGAGGATGCTTGAGCTAGCATCTAGGATTCTGGAGGCTTGAGGATGCTTGAGCTAGCATCTAGGATTGTGGAGCTACCAGTGTGTGCGAGGGAGGAGGCAACTCATTTTAGCATTGAGGTAAGCTCACTACACTCGTAGGATCGAAGGTGCATTGACTAGGTGAGAGATAGCCATTAGAGCTCGCTTGAAACGCTTGAAGCAATAAGTGGTCTGTGGGTCTTGGCGGTTGAGTGTGAGCTCCCTCTACATTTTGGTTTCATTTCCGGGACCAACACATTCAAGCTTGAGAACTTGCATGCCTCATATCGAGCATCGAAGTAAGGGATTCATCCCCAAAACAGAGCTTGAGATAAGTAAAAGTTTGGGGGTTTTTTATATTCAATACAATTAAGTATTTTGGTTATTTTGGTTGTTTGATGATTGGAAAAGAAAGGGATATCATTTTAGTTATTTTCTTTCGATTCTTATTTCAATTAGCATAGGTTAGGATTAAGAAATCGGATTGGAAAAGTGTAGGGTTTACTATTATAAAACAGGGCAAAACATGGCACAAATCGTGGTAAATGGAAAAAAAGAGTGGTTGAGATGATTCATGTGGGCAAGTGAGTGATTGGGGATAGCAAGACCTCACCCGGGAAGGGGTTTAAGGGCCAGGAGACCATAGAAGAGCTCATTTTTCACCCAAGCATTGAGAGAGAGAGAGAGAGAGATAGCGTGTTTCCATTGGTGATTCAATTCGATCTTGCCATCGGGGAGTTCTTCGTACGCGTCAACAGGTATATCCAACCTTTCCTTCTACATCCTTGTTGTGATCTGGAAGTGTATGTGCCTAGAGAGTGCTTGGATCGCTAGATTTAGCGAAATCATGCTCGGTGTTGCCATCGTCGTGTGCAACTCAACCTGTCCAAGTGTCAACGATTCTGGGCGAGTCCCAAAATCGGCCCTCGGCCCACCTGACTCAAACCACCTGACCACTCAGGCCACTTGACTCGAACACTCATCACTCGGCCCGTTCGAGTCAACCATTTAGACCATTGCGCCTCAGCCCATCCGAACATACCATTTGGCCCTATTGAATTTGGCCCAACCCACTCGGCCCTTTTTGACTCAACCCGTCCGAACGATTGACTTGGCCCACTAATGTGACTCGGCCCTCGGCCACATCCATTCGATCATCCGAGCAGCAAGTTCACCTAGTGTTCCTATTCGACCCTCGGCCCTTGCAATTTGAACGAGTTGGACCGAGTCAGATTTTTGCGAATTTCTTGAGGAAATTGCACCAAACCAGCTAGATCTCAACCGCGCAAACCTTGGTGAGCCATCCCAATGCTGCCTAGAGTTTGTCTCACCGACTTGACTCAGCACTCTCAAGCATTTGAGCTTTGCTTAGGTGACAAGGGTCAGACTTGGTACACAAGTTTAGATGCTGCAAAGCGAGTGAACTTCAGTAGCCTCAAAAACCTCTTCATCAAGAGATTTTCCAAACCCAGATACTCTGACAACTTACTAGTACGACTTATGAATGTCAAGCAGAAAGAAAAAGAGGACATTCACGACTATGTGACCCACGTGAGGAGTCTCTTCAAGAGAATCCCAGTGGGCGAACAAGGACCGAAAGGGTAGTATCGATAGTATTCATTAGTGGAATACGAAATGAGGAGCTTTATAAAGCCTTGGCAGGCAAATCGAGCTTGCAGTGGGACGCGCTAGCTAGGGTGTTCAAAGAATCCATCCAAGTAAACGACGAGCTGAAGGAGAGGAGCTCTAGGAACTCGAGCCAAGAAGAGACCAACTCTAGAAGTTTAGAGAGAGCTTCAGCATCCAATGAGCGGTCAGGCGCAAGCACCCAAGATAAGGGAAAGGCCACTGGCACCAAACCAAGAGTTAGCTGACATGAAAATGGAAATAGCCAAGATGCAGGAAATGCTAAGGCGACCAACGCGCCCACATGTTCAATGTGTGTATTGTGGCAATAGAAACCATTTACCAACCGAGTGTCAAGACCCCAGGTCACGACCTTGTGCTAATTGTGGTAGGTTTGGTCACAACATCGCGCATTGTAGACTACCTAGAAGACTCTCGTACTCACAACCATATGGTCAACCTTACCTAGCAAGTAGGCTGCAACAATTCTTCAGAAGGAGAGCCCCATTGGCCCTTCCTGCGCCAAACGACGTTAAGCCGACTGTTCCTAGATTGGACATAAATCCTATAGGGATACCTAGACCGCCTGGTCCCTATGTGACCCATCCACCGAGCGACTCTCCAATCCACTACGTGGAAGAGCCAACTGAGGAGGAGACTTACGTATACCCCTACGTCTCGCACGATGATGAGGGCAACGTAGTCCTTATGGACTATTCACTAGTACCAGTGATGACATTTGGTAGGGGATGAGGTAGAGGCCTAGGAGGGTAGACCTAAGAACCAATCATGTGTTGGACTTGCAGTCACCCATGACACATCTCATCACGCTGCCCTGAAAGGGAGCAACAAAATACAGACAAGACTGACCTAAGGTGCCTAGAGTGTGAAATCACTCATCTCTTTGTTGACTATTCAAATCCAAAACCATCCTTGAGTTTGGCCAACGTGCCATCCATCCCATTAGGACTATTCAGTGTTGAGAATCTCAATGGGGAGGCTACACCCATCCCTTTGCATGTCATGAGCCATGCACAAACAAAGCAATCTGGCATATCATTGCCAGGTCCTAGTAATCTTAACACATCCTCACTAGGAAAGAAGAGCCATAGGCGAAGGAAGAAGAGACTCGAAGCTAAAATCACGCTCAAAACTGAGAGTGCCACAATGCTACCTGCTGTTGGAAACAAAGTCACCGACGCTGAGGTGGAGACGTCAGCCCCAAAGATGGCTGAGAAGGGAAGTGCTAAGGTCAGGGAGTACCCCAACCCTAAGCACCAACTAGAGGCCATCGAGAAGGTGAAGGAGTGGGTGCTAAGCCCATCTTAGAGGACGAGATTGAGGATCTCTCCAGCATGAGCACGCCAGTCTCACCCCCTCGACCAAAATCGAGAAATGCAACTGCACCACAAGTAGTACCACTTAGGCAAAGCCTTAACGCTACAGGCTAGCAAATCAGTCATGGCCATTGGCCCGAACAATTCGAAATAGGGGTAAGACGAGCAGCCAACAACCTACTCACCACTCTAGTGACCACCCCTGTGACTCTAAGCCTGGGGGATCTGCTTAGGCAGCATCTGACCCTATGCCAAGACTTGAAGCAATGGGTTGAAGGATCAAGAGAGCGAGCTGTTGTAGACCTACAAGAATGTGATGCAAAGACCAGATACCGAGTTTTACATTGCACTCCGTGCCTAAGTCCTTACACATTAATACTTTTTGGGAAGGCATCGAGATGCATGCAGTCTTACGAGTCCTAGCCCTAGGTGACACAACAAGGAAAGGGATTGTAGACACATGGGCGGAGTTAGTGCACTGAGCCATGCATTGCTCCAGACTTGGGGAAATCCACTGGTCGAGACTACCAGGTTCAATGTCACCTTAGCTAACGGAATGAAGGTGAAGCCATTTGGGATACTAAAAAACTGGCTAGTGAAAATTGCAAGAGTCCAATTCTCAATTGACTTTATAGTCATGAAGGGAGTGGACTACGATATCCTATTGGGCCGACCCTGGATGTGCAATACCAGAGTGATCGAAGATTGGGGGAATGGTCTCATCTTCCTACGCAATAGAACAGAAGCTGTAAGGGTGGAAATGGACTCCTAGAAGACTACATGAGTCAACCTTGACGCCATTTTCGCAATGCTTAAGGGTGATGCTTAGATCAAGAAATCCTACGGGGCCCTGACTAAGTATATCCCATGTCCTGAAGACGAGCGAGATTGGATGCATGTACTAGCTACCATCGACTTGCCATTCTCAGACAATGAGGAGTGCGAATAGGCCATTAAAAAGATTAGCAAGGCCAAGGGTACACCCTCGGTGCCGGTCTGCATGATGGGAGAAAATCTTCGCAAAAGACCCAACCCTGTCACTTTCAAAGTGCCAAAAAACAAGAGGGAACTCCATGAGATTTTAGAGTATTTGATCGAAAATCTAGCTAGCAACTCAGCAACAAATTTCAAGCCACTCCAAGACCTCTTAGATGAACCAAGGTGGCAATGGACCAGGCATGACCTAAACCTCATGTACAATTGGGCCCTAGTCCTCGATCAAAGACACGAGACATACCAAGACCTAGGAGACAGCGAGCAGTCAGACAAAAGTGTTTCCAATGACAAATACAAAGACTATTGCTCCTTCAGTGATGAGGGTAAGGGTGAGATGGATACCATAGAATATGACACTGAAGGACGAGAGATAGAATAGGTACGAGCAAACTCTAAGCCAAAAAGAAAGAACATCTTCAAGATGGAGCGAGGAGTCATGGGTGTGGATTGTGACCGCATGTGGTTGGAACATATAGGAGCCATAGACTTTGAACAAGCAGGCCTAACCCAACTAGGTACCCCACCAGTGCTTAGAACAGAGTCACCCTCCTCTAAGCACTACGACCACCGGGAGAGACTACCTCTTCTAGCGAAGAAGGGGAGTTTGATTCTGAGTCAAAAGTGAGTTTGAAGAGACCCAGAAATACCTAGGCCTCCCAACACTAGACGTACCAAGGGGGGCCTACCCATCCACTTGAGGTGTAGAAGGTTAAAGGAAGAAAGGACAAAATAGCCTGAGGATGCACGAGCAGATGAACAACGAAAACCATATGACCTCCCTAAGAGATTTACAAAGTTCAAGAAGGGCGATAGGGTAGTGATCCTGCTGGGTGCCAAACATCAAGGGCAAGCAAGTGAATCCATCGAGGGACCTGCAAAAGTCAAGGAGGTGAACCTAGCCCAAGAGGGGGAGACACCTCGACTTTTCTTTATTGCCGATAACTTGACGAAGGAAGAGGAGACAAGACTCGTTTCTCTGTTGCGAGAGTATATAGACATATTCGCTTGGTCCTTAGAAAAGCTTAAGGGGGTAGATCCGAGTGTAGTGACTCATAGCATACCCATGACGCCAGACGCAATGCTGATCAAGCAGCGACTATATCCTATGAATCCAAAACACGCTCATGCTGTCAAAAAAGAGATTGACAAGCTAATGAGAGCAAGATTCATCTACGAAATTGAGCACACAGACTGGGTGTCACCCATAGTCATTGTAATAAAGAAAAATGGAAAGATTAGAGAGTGTGTCAATTACAAGAAGATAAACACTGCCACTAAGAGGGATAACTATCCATTGCCATACATCAAGCACATGCTCAAGAGAGTGGCGGGCAAAGAGGCCTATAGTTTCTTAGACGGCTTCTCTAGATACAATCAAGTGCAGGTGCATCCTAACGACCGACATAAGACTGCATTTACCACTAAGTGGGGCATCTTTGCCTACATAGTCATGCCCTTCGGGTTGACTAATGCTCTAGCCACCTTTCAACACCTTATGTGCACTATATTTAAAGACATATTCAGGAAAGAGTTAGAAGCCTTCATGGATGACCTGTGTGTTCACTACGCCTGGAGAAAACACTTAGACAAACTCCGAGCAGTCTTTGAACGGTGTCATCTATATCGTCTCTCTATGAATCCCTTAAAGTACCAATTCTGAGTAAAGTACGGATGCATCCTAGGGCACGTGGTGTTGAAGAATGGCATTGCCACAAAATTTTCGAAAGTGAAGGTCCCCCTGAATTTCAAAGTTGGTCCAAATGCTCGCTTCGGATGGGCTGAGCGATGGGCGCCCGAGTCCAGTGGATCGAGTCAAGTGGTCTGAGTGGTAGTGGCCGAGGGCCGAATGGCCGAGCGGTCCGAGGACGGATTCTGGGACTCGGCCCAGAATCGCCGTCACTCGGACACGCCGAGCGCAACACGTTTTTTTTCGGCACAACAATAAATCACCCGAATCACACGATTCAGGTCACGGTCTATCATACACACCTCCAGATCAAAGCTATGGATGGAGGGGAAGAGTTGTATATACCTGGAATAGCCAATAAACTCCAAAATGCAAATCACCAAACGAATCAAACCCTCATGCCCTATTATGACAGCAGAAACCCTAATGCTTGTTTTTCTTCTTTTTCTTTGTGTTTTTTCCTACCCTAATACACTGAAATCACAAAGCAAATAACTACCCTACTCCAACATGCTTTTCCAAATCCAAAAAACCAAAAACCTACTTGCTAAGGAGATCGAATACCTCTTCAAACTCCCTCACTTTCTACCTATCTACCTCAAGCACCGGTTCGGGAAAAACCCTTACTTCGATGCTCGATTCGAAGCGCACAAATGCTCAAGGCTTGAATCCATTGGTTTCGGCAACGGAACCAAAATATGGGAGCTCTCGCTCAACTGCCAAGACCCACGGACCGCTTATTGTTTCAAGCATTCCAAGCCGAGCACTAATGGCTACCTCTCACATAGCCAACGCGCCATCCATATCTACGGGTGTAGTGAGCTTACCTCCATGCCAATCGAGTTACCTCCTCTCTCGCACACTTCGGTAGCTCCACGATCCAAGTGCGAGCTTCAAGCAAGCTCCATCCTCAAGCTCCATGCTCCAAGCTCCATAGCCATGAGCAAGACAAGAGAAGAGAAGAGAAGAGAAGAAGAGAGGAGAAGATGGAGAGCTTCTCCTCCTCGGTCCCTCACCCTCATACACTCACTCCCTCACACTCTCACACTCCCTCTCTCAAGCACAAGCTCAAGCAAGCAACAAGAAGAAGAAGAAGAAGAAGAAGAGACCCACTTTTGGCCACACACAAGAATGAGCTTCTCATTCACTTTTCAACTTTATATACAAAACCCTAAATCCCTTTTTGGGCGGTCATCCCCTTACTCGTTTTTTACATGGCCGTCCGTGGCCTAGGCCCTTTTTCCCATTGTCCTTCTATCTTCCTAGCTTCCTTTCCACCGCCCGTCTACATTTACAAATTGCACGGGTGAGAGCCCGGTGCTCCTTAAATTAAATCATGTTGCGCTTGCGCTCTTTTACAAAAGTATTGACTTGCGCTTTTCCTTGTGCGTCTTTTTCCCTTATTTAGGACTTTTCTGCGCTTCTTGTGTTTCTAGATTTTTCTTGGCACGCCTTCGTCTTCCGTTTCACTTTGCCTTGGCCTTTGTCTTCTGCTTTAGCTTTTCCAGTTTTTCCACCTTGTTCGTCTGACGGTTAACAGTAGATGAAGGTCCCGATTCACAAGGATCAAATGGAGCTAACCCCAATAATTGCATGATAGCCCTTCGAAAAATGGGGAATTGACTTCGTAGGACCCATTAGTCCTGCGGCACAATACTCGCAAGCCAAGTACATCATTATCGCCACTGACTATCTAACGAAGTGGGTAGAAGCAAGAGCTACAAGAAAGAATGATGCTAGGACGACTGCCAAGTTCCTATGGGAGCAGGTAATCTAATGATTTTGATGCCCCACCGAATTGGTTAGCGACCAGGGCACACACTTCATTAATGAAGTGAATGTGCATCTTCTATTCACCTTCTAATTATCCATTAGAAATCCTCCCCATACTATCCTCAAGCTAACGACTAGGCGGAATCCACAAATAAGATCCTAGTAAATGTCCTAACCAAGGTAGTCTCTACTTCGCATAGTGACTGGGACAACAAGTTGATGGCAACCTTGTGGGTTTATTACACAGCCTATAAAACGATTGTAGGCTAGATGCCTTTTAAGTTGACCTATGGAACTGAAGCAATTCTACCTATAGAGTTCTTTATTCCTAGCCTGAGGATCACACTCCACAAACGATGGGAAGGGAAGGAGGCATGGATGGAACGTCTAGTTGAACTCGAACTCAAAAACTTGACTTCTAGCTACCCATGTGCTCATATGCGAGAAAGCACAAAGCAAAATCTGGTTTGACAAGTATGTCAAGCAGCGCGACTTTGAACAAGGAGATTTAGTGCTCTTGTACTCCATTAAAGGGCATAAATAGAAAATGAAGTTCAAAGGTCTAAGACCTTTCAAGGTTCGTGCCATAAGCCGAACTGGTAATGTTGAATTTGAGACTCTAGAAGGCAAGGGCATAGGCTTCTTCAATGGCAGTCGCATCAAGAAGTACTACCCTCCCAGGCATCCTCTGCATGAACCACCGATGTTTGAACCCCTTGTTAAGGTACGAGTAGCCACAACCATGAAGATTAATTATGAAGATGAGAAAGCCGTAGAACCTACCTACCTCCACATCATGGTCACTACCAAGTAGACATGTGCTTTCAATGCCTTGATCGATGAGAGAGCAGACTTCAATGTCCTAACCCACAATCATTGGACCCACATTGGCAAACCACAATTACAACACACTACCGCCAAACTAAGCCCATATGGGGGCCGATCATACACACTCCTAGAGAAGTGCATGGCCGCAGTTTCTATTGAGTCTAAGAGCAAACCAATGAACTTTTATGTGTTACCGAACACTAAAGATGCAGGCACAAAGTCGCTGCTAGGTTGAACCTTTAAAAAGCAAGCCCAATGCAATGTATATTATGAGTCACAGCGTATCCACCTAGCAATGGGCAATGCATAGTAACAACTTTCAGCAAGGGCTGCACAACTCCTATGGGATCTACAAAGCCACTGGTAGAAATGCCTGCAGCCAAGTCCAAGGAGGGGGGTTGTGACTTGTTACAACCCGACGAGCCTCTACGCCGCCAACCCTCTAAGGCCAAAGCCAATGGCCACAAACCCCAATTTAGATGGATTCCAAAACATCAGAATTAGTCCTCGAGGGATAATCTACCACGCCATCGCAAAGCTAGAAATGCAACCTCAAAACCTAGGAGGCCAAGACAAAGCTACAAACCACAATGTACGTTAAAGCTACGATGGGTGCCTAAGACCCTATTGCAACCACAAGGCTATTATGAGGGTAATTCCTGGATATGGATCCCTAAGGCTAAAATAGGCAAAGGCACCGATCAAATGCCGCCCTCACACTTAACAATACCCTGCCATCCCACATGTCAAGGCCTAGAGCATCATAAGCCTCGCGACACCAAGCCTGTGGAGTCACAATTGGTTATGCCCACCAAGACTGACCAAGTCTATCGGCCCAAATCTCAGCCCACTACTCCCAAACCACTACCACATGACTCTACCAAGACTCAAGAAGCTGCATCCTCAAGTAGCAGTACCCCATTAGCAATCCAGTCCTAGCCCGTGGTGCAAAAAACCGCAATCTTAGGAACAAGCGAACCTGCAACCATCTGCTACCAAACTTTCTTGACACTGGCCCGCAAATCTAGCCGAAGACACAGGGGATGACGTGATTGCTTGCCTTCAACGCTTAGATACCACATTCATGTCGTTGGCTCTGAGTTATGACCACCTAGACTTGGACCTGTTGCAAGAGCCCTTTGCAATCGAAGTTTGTACGATGCCTTGTTCATGGGACACATTCAAATTCGCATTCGTCAAAGTACCCCACTCAGCTGCCTGGCAGAGTTGCTTAGCACTGAGATATCTAAAGAGCAAGCCATCAAACAACATCTCATCACATCATACGATAAGTGACTTACTTCTGCTATCACTAACCAAGAAATCGAGGAGTTGACACAGCTGAGAACCGAATCCACGTTCTTATGGAACTAGTACGCTCTTCGATTGCAATGGGCACTCAAAGGATGCCAAATAATGACCAACGTTGATCAGCGACGTGCAATCAAGACATTGAAGTATGACCTGAGTTATGTCGCTCCAACTTCTTATAGGGTATTAACAACTATTTGTGGCTGAACCATGGAAGAGCACATCAAAGGACACCCTTATCTTGATCGCCTCTCCTGACTGAGGAAGAGCTACATACTGCCAGCCGTATCAATTTCGGCGACTTCCTAACAGATGTCTTGACTTACATCACACACATACACAGTCGACCCTTCGATCTGGACCGTGAAGCTTGGTTGGAGTACAATCTAGATTTCTATGCTTGGCTCATGTGAAAGTAAACACTCGACACGCACGTTGAATGCCCTTGGCTCGCATTCCTAGGAAGGATTCTTCTCAAATGCGGAAGGGGATGGGGTAAAGTGAGTTAAATCAATAAGGCGAGAGTAAAGCAATAAGGGAGTTAAATCAGAACTAGTCAAAATCAAGCAAATGCATGAACACATAAGAAAAAACACACTGTGGTGAAAACCTTAGTCTAAACTTAAACGTAGAAAGGAAAGAAACATGTTAACTTGCGATTGAGGAAAAATATCACAAAAATTTTGAAATAAAGGGTGGCAAGTTTGAAAGGAAAGTTTATGTTGGAGCTTAAATGTTTTCATTCAACAAACATGAAGTCTTCCTTTTCAGCAAATAACTATTTTAAAAGTACT
The DNA here is from genome assembly GCF_053477565.2 of Lygodium microphyllum. Lineage (NCBI taxonomy): Eukaryota > Viridiplantae > Streptophyta > Polypodiopsida > Schizaeales > Lygodiaceae > Lygodium > Lygodium microphyllum. The sequence continues at coordinate 92,620,557 of NC_141140.1, read as the reverse complement.
AATCGGAATGATGGTACATGACAGGAATGAAAGATTTCATAGCAAGATTGTGCTCACCGACTCCCTTTCACGGAGGAGAGGATGCAGTACAGCATTAGCTTGGAAAACCATGCTTATAACCAGCTGAAATTCCATAGTATCCACAACCTCGAGAAGGTGGTAGCCAAGGAGGAGGCTGCAAGGAGAGTGGTGGAACAATGTAACCTCTCTAAGTACCTGGAGAAGTTTGCATAGGAGCTAGATCACACAAAGTGTGTGGAATTTTTGAGAATGTACGACCCTGAACAAGAATACGAAATGGTGACTGTGGGAAGAGGAGAGAATGCTAAACAGGTGCACATGCCATTGAACCAGGCCTTGATGGAGAAGGCGTTGGGGTTGGAACCTAAGGTGGAGAAGAAACATAAGAGAAATGTTCAGTTATGCTAAAGATGAAAAGGAAGGATGTTTTGACAAACGATGGCATTAGCATATAGGACATCCTCGATGTTGAGGCCTGCATGCAGGTAAAATTGGTGCACTCACTCTTCTCCAGCTAGTGCTATAACTCCCTCATGCATCGAATCAGTGTGATTGTGCTAGAGAATGTGGCAGCCCACACATTGGATGAGGTAGAGTGGAACGGCTACATGTGGAAGACTATAGACCAAGTAGCCAAAGCACTAGCGCTGGGCAGCAGACAAGCAGGCAGAGAGTCCCTAGCCTCTAAAAGTGTTGAGAGGAAGAGACCTTCCTCGAAAGCCTCTTTCATCGGATATGGAAGTGTGCTAGCAGCCATCATCCATGAGGCTATAAAAGAAGCTCAACCAAGGAGAAGAATGAGCGGATGAGACTCCAGATAGATCACCGATCCACTAAGAGAAAGAGCCATCAAGCGACATTACAGAAACTGAGATGGAGAAGGAGGATCAGGAGGCTCAATCCAGAAGAAAAAAAACAAAGAAACCCGCTAAAAAGATAGCTCAGAAGAAGAAACAGGATGAGGGCAGGAAGAAGGAAAGAGAATACCTAGAGAGAGCAAAAAGGGAGTCCCTAAGAGAGGATGAAGAGAGGAAGAAGAAAGAGAAGGAAGAAGCTAAAAAGCTAGCAAAAGAATCAAGGAAAACAAAGGGAGGGAGAGAGAGAGAGAGAGAGAGAGAGAGAGAGAGAGAGAGAGAGAGAGAGAGAGAGAGAGAGAGAAGAGCTATGGAAGAGGAGGCAGAGTTGAGGAGAAAGGAGGAAGACATGGCCAAAGCAACTCACCAATCCATAGAATAGCAAAGCACACTCGATGACCTAGGGGCTTTAAGTCCACCCAGGGATGAGAAACCTGGCTCAAGCTCTCAAGTACACAAAGTCATACCGCATGTGGTCATCGAAGGCAAAAGCAAGGCTCCCATTCATCCCATTCCGCCCCTCTTGGTGCCCACTAGCGAAGCAATCACTCACTCCAAGCATCCCGGCTAGTGCCGATGTAAACAATTTTGTGGCCTGGATGCAGTACTTCATTAATAAGGAATTGGCCTAAGGGAAGAGTGTGGGGACTACGGCCACTGCGAGCAAAAACGACCAGCCATAGATGTCGAGTCTAAGCAGGATCTGAAACGCCAAAGGTGGAGGTTTCGACCACTCCAATCCCTACTACTATGACGCCACCAACAAACTATGATGAGTATGTTGATGAAGTGCTCTCTCGGCTAAAGAAGGCAAAGGAGGAAAGAAAGATAGCGGTGGCTGAGTTGGAAGCGGAAAAGAAGTCGATGGCAACCTTCCAACTTGAAAAGACGAGGCAAATAGCCATGCAACAAAAGGACATCTTTGAGCTAAAACAGGAATTGAAGGCCAAAGATGACAAGAAGAAAAGCTAGTGGCAACGGCTCGAAGATGAAACTCAAGAGCTAGTGAAAATGTAGAGAGAACGTAAGCTGTTAATCTTGCAACATAAGGAATTGGCAGCAAAAACGGATCAAATCAAACGAGGCATGGAAGAGTTTGCTGCAACGGAAGAAGAAAGGAATCAAAAAGAGGAGCAACATCGTAGAGAGTTGGAAATCATGACCGAAAAGTTGAGCCTTGGAAGAAACGAGCAAGAGAGAATGAGCAAGATATTGGAAGACCAGGAGCAGAGACTCATGGCCCTAGTACAAAGATAAGGAGAAAGTATAGAAGAGATGAAAAAGAGAGCCAAAGAATGGGTAGGGAAAAATGATCGAAGAGTGAAGACCTTGGCACATCACTTGGCTCTTGTCAAAAAAGAGAAAATCCTAGTAGAAAGCAGAGCAGAGGTAGCCCAAGTGGGCTTCAATACTCAACAACGAACTTTCTTGAATACTCTAATGGATGCCACTCATACGGAGGAAGGAGAGTCCCTTGAGGTGGTAAAGAAGAAGCTGAGCATGGCACGCAAAGCCCTGCAAGTAGGGCTACACATGCCACCACAAACCATTGTAGTTGGGGTGAGCATTAAGGAACAATGCAAGAACCTGTTGATGGCCGGTAAAGAAGAAGCTGAGCATGGCACGCAGAGCCCTGCAAGTAGGGCTACACATGCCACCACAAACCATTGTAGTTGGGGTGAGCCTTGAGGAACAACGCAAGAACCTGTTGATGGCTGGCCTAGTCCCCCCAGGAGATTGATGCACTAAGGTTTGTAGACGAGGTACAGCAAGAAGATCGCCTAAGGGGTGAAGCTAAAATGCAATTTGACATGGGCAGATTCAAAGAAGAAGTGATCCCACAACCCCCTTCACCCCACCCTGAAGAACAACAACAGTCGTCATCAACAGACACATCCGCGGAAAGAAAAGCCATCCTAAAGGGAAAAGAGAAAGAAAATCATGGAAGAAACCCGACAGCAATTGAGGGCCAAACCTATGGCATAGCCATCCGCCGCTCTTCCACCATGCCCAAGTGACCTGGCGGCCAGCTTCCATGCTAAACTCATAATTTGGGAGAGACAAGAAAAAGAGAAATAGCCTTTTAACTTCCTCTTCCTCCTCCCCAATGGCTTGCATAGAGTCCTTCCCCTTAAAGTAGTGGAAGAGGTGATCAGCGTTGGAAGTCGACTAGGCCAACAATGGCTGGAAGAAAGAGAGAAGAATCCCACTCTCTGGGGCACTGAGATTTTTGAAGTGCCTCGGTTTGTGCCTGGATACGAGTGCCAACCACTGTGGTGGAGACGCAGTTGCAATGACAATGTGTTCTCCTAGATGGCTTTTTGTAATACCCTCCCCTCTGAGAGAAACAACCCCACCTTCATGGCGTATCCTCGTAGGGTAGGGATAGATTTTGATACAAATATCCATGGTCGCTAAAACTTTCCCATCATGTATAACCCCCGCACTACTACCTTAGCACAAGCCCTCACTTTCACCTCTGATAGCCTAGATGCTACGATGACCCACTTTATTGCTGATGACTTCTCCTCATGTCCCAATCCCACCTTCATTACCACTTGCAACTACCTTAGGCTATTAAAAATCTTACTTAAGCAGGATCCCACCCGGCAGGCCTCCCCCCACTCTTTTTTGATCCTAACGCCATAGATAGCTGTGCAATGACCTGCCTAATGATGCAAGCCATCCTTCTATCCTCCTTCTGCCACCTCACTATTCTCAAGGATATGAGTGACAGCCAATTCACCCACTGTAACCACCCATTCCTCTCCACCACCTTTCTCCAGGTCCCCTTGAACCTTAAGGGTTACATGCAGAGCTGGAAATTTTTGAGTCACTCCATTAAATCCCCATCCCTACCACATTCTGATGACAGTAACTAGCAATAAGCTACTGCCAAAATCATGTAACTCAGTTATTTAATTTTTATTTTTTTAAAAGAAAAACAAGAAGAAAAAGAAAGCCAAATGCAAAGACGGCAAACAAATAACAATGAAAGGAGCACACAACACGTCCAAACACAATTCACAGCACATAGCTCACAGTCACTACACCTAGGGGTCCTCAAGTTAGGCATGTCCGATGGCCTCAGTCGGTCGGCTCCGTTCCTAACCCCCTAGCCCTTATTGACTCCCCACTTCATACTTAGGTCACCTCTCAAGGCAAGACATACCTAGGGCAATAACACTCATCTAGGGTTAGACCTGTCACCCTAAGCTATATAGACCACACCTCCCTTTGCACGAACGGGGTCCTCAAGTGTGGGACATCACCCAGGCTTAGACCTAGCTCCCAATTCCACCAGCACAAGCACAGAGTACTACACGGTGAGGTAGACACTCCCCTTAAGTAGAGGACTTTCTCCTTTCAAGTACATAAGATGCTGCAAACCACCAACTTCAGAGGCCTCCATTATCCACCCGACATACCTTGGGTTCTCCCCAAATCATTATCATAGCTTCTCCCAATCAACGGAGCCCACATGTGGCCCTATCATCACCCCACTAGTAGCCACTTGCCCTAGAGCCCACCCTTCTGCAACAAAGAGCTCGAAGTGCCATGGGACTGGCACCCGTATCAGAGGGGGGTAATGTTAACCTCAATTCGAGATGGCAGAAATATGAAGCAAAAAGTGAAAAACAACAAAAAAATAGCAAAGGTGCAAAAGTGGCCCCTAAAGCTAAGCTAAGTCAAAAAGTGCAATTTTAAATGGAAAGTACCTCAAAAAACTCTAAAAACACTTGTAAAAGAGCGCCATGCTCCCTCTGTGCCATTTGTAAAAGAATAGACAGGTGTAGGCTTAAGGCATGAAGCAAGAAGAGGGAAATAGGAAAAAGGACCTTGCTGCAATGGCTAGTCATGAAAAAAGGGATGGGTGCCCATGGGATTTTAGGGCTTGTATATAAAGTTCAAAAAGTAAGTGGAAGCTCATTCTTTGGTGTGTGGCTAACAAGAATCATGTCTTCTTCTCTTCACCTTGCTTGTGTGTGTGCTCTTGAGAGAGTGAGTGTGAGAGTGTGAGGGAGTGAGTGTGTGGGAGTGAGGGATCAAGAGGGTGAAGCTCTTCACCATCTCCTCTTCTCTTCTTCTTTTCTCTTCTCTTCTCTCACGCACACGCAGCTATGGTGGATGGAGCTCGAGGGAGGAGGCTTGAGAATGCTTTAGCTAGCATCTAGGATCGAGGAGCTACCAGTGTGTGCAAGGGAGGAGGCAACTCATTTCGGCATTGAGGTAAGCTCACTACACTCATAGGATCGAAGGCGCGTCAACTAGGTGAGAGATAGCCATTAGAGCTCGCTTGAAATGCTTGAAGCAATAAGCGGTCTGTGGGTCTTGGCGGTTGAGCATGAGCTCCCTCTATATTAATGGATTGGTGACCAAAGAAAACAAAAGGGGAACTAATGGACAACCTTGATGAGATGAATGGAGCGTCATTACTCAAAGGCTTCACAAAGTATTCCTTTCGCTAACACTCTAACAAAAGTGTTCATAACTAGCATTTTAACCATATTACAAAATCCAAACGCAAAGCACAATCAATCCACCACAACTAGGATGAAGTCCCATTGAACACAGTCTAAGCTTTGTCCAAATTCATATTGAGAAGCAAAAAATCCTAGTTTATTTCCATCATATAATATGTTACAAATTTGAGATTCAGCACAACGTCATGGATTTTTTTGCTAAAGATGAAGCCATACTATTGGGGGTTGTACCATGGTAGGGAGGAGATATTTTATATGATTCACAAGAGCTTTGAAAAAGACATTATAAGGAATATTCAACATGGTGAGGGGATGCCAATTAGGGGGTGCTAGTGAGAGGGTAGTATCTTGATTGAGGCCTTAGGAATTAATTTGAACTCCAACGTTGATCTCTTTCCCCACCTCCCTTTTACTTCTAAAGTTATTTGCCAATGCTATTAAGTCCTTCAAGCACTCCTCTTGTAGTGACAAATAAAATTCCATCTAATATCCATCCAAAATTGGAGATTTTCTCTGAATCATGGATTTCAACACATAGAGTAGTTCCTCCTTTGAGAATGGATGATTGAGCTCAAGGGACACCTCAACTAGGACTACTTCCATTTCATCCAAAAACTTCTCAACTCTAGTTTTTCTTTCCTTTAAGCACTCTAGTTCTCATGTTGCAACAAGATGATATGAGGACAAGACATGGGAGAGGACACAAAACCATCCCCCATGCACTAGCCACCAACATTCCCATGTAGTATACAACTTATCAAGCCTAGAGAATCTCCAAGTGGCATCAAGATGACGATTATGCCATGTGTGGAGCTACTTCCTTTCCATCATCAGCAGTATCTAAGAGCTAATGTTGTTGAACTAATGAATCCCACTCTGCCATTTTGTCTTGAATCATACAATTTGAGCCATGGGATTAATCAACATCTAGCATTGTCATACTCTAATCTCCTAAGAGTATGAAGTAGGATTATTGATTCTTTTTTACATGACTCTCCACAAAGTGACTCTATCAATAGATATGTTAGGTGCATAGACTAAATATATATCCATCTTCTCTCCCATAACCACTAGGGAGGCTAGCACAACATGATTGTTCCCTTTTTCCCATAGTAGCACAAGTTTGAAATAGGTTTTGATGAATTGTAGTTTCTTTTCCTCCCTACACAATATTAGAAAAAAGTGAATATCCATCTAAAGAGAGACTGATATACTCCTCTAGACCAATCTTCACTTCTTGAATGACAGTAACTAAAAGGTGAGAAGGATTGAACATTGCTTGGAAGAGCTATGGCGGGAGAACAATAGAAGAAAGAGAGAGACACAAAATGGAAACTCCGACAATCACAATGTGTGATCGGGCCTTCCTTTATTCAAACTGTCACTAAAAGAATAAAGAATAAAGTGATAGTGATAAGTACGCGCCACTTGTAGTGTGCAATGGTGGGTACTATCAGTGTAGTAATATAGGGGTGGCTAGGTAGAGGCGCCTTTATCCCCAACAACCTCCCACTTAAAGGCAAATCTGCCCCAGTGAGGAGTGAAAAGAAAAAAGAAAAAGACAATACAATGTACACAAGTACGACAGGATGAGGAAAAATATCATCTCATCCAATGCCCATTAATCTCCTGAGGAAGGCAAAGTGCTCAGTAGTGAGGCTTTTCGTAAGCAGATCTGCACAATTTTTATCAACGGAGATCTTGACAAGGTCAACAGACTTGTCCTCCATGACCCCACATATGAAGTGATACCTCACCTCAATGTGTTTCGTCTTCACATGGAAGACTAGATTCTTGGCTATCTGAATAGCACTCATAGAATCCGAATGCAATGTAGGTATAGAATCAATCCCAAGGTCATGAACCAAATGGCCCAACCATATGGCCTCCTTGCAAGCCTTAGTGGTAGTGGCTGCAACATACTCAGCCTCAATGGTAGAGAGAGCCGTACACTTTTGAACCTTGGACATCCAAGAGACAACACCTCCAGCATAGGGGAATACATAGCCAGAATTGGACTTCCTACTATCTGCATGTCTTGCATAATCGAAGTTTGTGTACCCCTGATGCGCAGATCAGATGTTGTATGCTCGCGTAATGAGCGCCCGAAGGTCCCCAAGAACAAAAGAACTCTACTTTTTGCACAAAACTCAAGGTAGAAAGCATGCACGACATGAACAAGAGACCAACCCATGCCTTGTGTGAGCGCTCCACAAAGCATGTATTTTATGTATTAATCATCTTCAAGCTCAAATAATAGCCCAAATTACAAAATAGCACACTTTTGGCTTTTGAGTTTGCTTTAGCACAAAATAGAAATAAAGCTAATGGGTGGGAGCCCAAAGAGTCAGGCATTCCCAATACAATGTCCAAATACAAATATCATAATCGCGCGCCCATGCGCATACAAAATAATAAATAAATATCCAATGCCTCAATAAATAGGCGCGACAAAATATAGGCGCCATGCCTAAGGTATGTGCCCATCAAAATATAAGTGATAACTCGAATACACACTATCCTCCAATGCTTTCCTCCGCCACTGTTGCTATCTCTACACATCAACTGAAGCATTCACAATCGTTAGTAAAATAATACAATTAAACTGACAAAAGTGAATACCTAGCAGTCTTCAACTACATAAATAAATCAACTGGTTAGAAATCAATCCTAACCTTAATTTATCACGAGTGCGCACTCTAAACTCATAAATGTTTATTAATTTAATATGTATTTTGCGGAATCACCTGCTATGGAATCACCCATGTACACACTAAATTAATGAAACGCCCGAAAAGGATAGGCGTCCCCATCAACTTCTCGCACAAAGAATCCACTTTGTGTATGAGCCCCGGTCAACAAAGTTTATGGAATCCACCGTAAAACCTCACAGAATCCACCATGGCACGGAATCCACCGTGAAATATGCCTCCTGGCATCATACCCCCGGGGTGGGATAGCAATTGTCCTCAATTGCTATTAGCTCAATGTGGAGCTAACAAAGTGGGGAAAGCATTTAAGTCTCTAGCGTGCATCCATTGGGCTTCTTCAACATGATGGTTTTTAAACTTGACTAAATATCTAGAATATCTAGAATATCTACGGCCAGTTCTAGTGGTCATAAAGTCAGTATCTATGATAGCTTCAGGCTCAAGTATTTCAGTCTCTTCATCTAACAAAGGTGGGTTTTCATAAACAGGGTGTACAGGTAATTGGCCTCTAAAGGGTCGTAATAAACTAATGTGAAATGTGTTGTGAATTTTCCAGTGAGGTGGTAGTTCTAACTTGAATGCATTGTCATTGATTTTGTGAATGATCTTAAATGGTCCATAGAATCTATGTGCTAATTTCACAACTGGGTGTTTATCTACACTTTGTAATCTACGTTTTTCTATTCTCAACCAAACATAGTCATCAACTTTGAAATTCATGGCCTATCTTTTCTTATTGGCTTGTTTTGTATACGATTGCTGGGCTTTGGCAATCATGTCTTTAACCTCATCAAAAATAGTAGCGTGCATATTAGCAACATCATCAGCACTCTGAATTCTATTTGATAAAGATGCAACAGGTGTAGACAATCTATAACCATAAATCACTTCAAATGGTGCTTTCTTTGTAGATGTGTGTGGTGTATTGTTATATGCAAACTGCAGTAAATGTAAATGTGTGTCCCAGGTCTATGGTTTAGAAATAGTGTAAGCATGTAAAAGATCTAAAATAGTATTGTTAGTGGCTTCTGTTTGTCCATTAGTTTCAGGATGAAATGCAGATGAGAAATCAATCTTTGTTCCTAGGTTAGTAAACAAAGTAATCCAAAAGCTGTTACAAAATCTAGAATCACAGTCAGAAATAAGAACTTTTGGTAATCCATGATTAGTGAAAACAGTTTTCAAAAACAATTGTGCTGCCTGAAATGCTGTTAAAGTTTTCTTACATGGAATGAAATATGCTTGTTTACTAAACCTGTCTACTACAGTCCAAATCATGTCATGGTTAGCTTTAATATTAGGTAAACCAGTAATAAAATCCATAGAAATCTATTCCCATGGTCTTGATGGAATAGATAAAGGCATAAGTAATCCATACTGTTTACCATGATGTCTCTTAACTCTTTGACAAACCAAACATTCAGAAACAAAGTTAGATACATTAGTGTCCATATGTGGCCAATAAAAATCTTCAGTCAATGTACGTAAAGTAGATATGATACCTCTATGACCTTGATATGGAGGACAATGAATCTCATTCAAAACAAAAGATCTAAATGGAACTGTAACACATAATCTCTTTTCATAAAACATGAATCCATCATTGTAAGATAGTGAATCAATAAGAATCCAGTTATTTCCAACTAATTTATTCCAATCAGCATGAAAAGTAATGTCCTGATGATAAGTATCTTTCATAGGGGTTAAAGAATCAAATGATATAACAGAGATATTATGAATGGTCGGTCTTCTACTTAATGCATCGGCCACTACATTTTCTTTACCTGGTTGATATTGAATAAGGGGATGAAAACTCTGAATAAAAGCTGCCCATTTGATATGTTGGTCAGATATTTGAGGTTGACTAAGTAAATGTCTAATACTTTGTTGGTCAGTCTTAATCATAAACTCGGAACCCATTAAGTAATGTTTCCATTGTCTTAAAGCTTGTACCACAGCTAATAATTCTTTATCATATGTGGAATATTTAAGTTCGGAGGGTTTCAGTTTACAACTAGAATAGGCTATGGGATGATTATCTTGCATAAGTGCGGCTCCTATTCCAGATCCGCTAGCATCAGTAACTACTAAAAAGAATGGTCTATTAAAATCAGGTAGTTGTAATACAGGAGCATGGGTTAATGCATGTTTCAATAAATCAAAAGATTTCTGTTAATTATCAGACCAATGATAAACAATACCTTTCTTTAAAAGTTTAGTCAAAGGCAAAGCAAGTAATGAAAAATTTCGCACAAATTTCCTGTAAAAACTAGCAAGACCTAGAAAAGAACGTAACTCATGCACATTTTTAGGTATTGGCCAGTTCAATATTGCTTCTATCTTGTTAGGGTCAACTTTAATACCATCTAATGACACAATATGACCTAAATATTCAATTTCTGTTTGAAAGAACTCACTCTTTTCCGGATTAGCATACAATTGATTATCTTTTAACAACTTGAAAACCAAAGACAGATGTTCATAATGCTCTTTCTCATTTTTATTGAATACCAAGATATCATCAAAAAATACTATAACACAATGCTGATATTTCAAAAATATGCGATTCACCATTCTACTAAATGTAGTAGGTGTATTAGTCAATCCAAAAGGCATCACTAAAAATTCATAATGACCAAATTGTGTTCTAAATGCAGTCTTGAATATGTCAGATTTATCTAATCTCACCTGATGATAACCAGATTTAAGATCTATTTTACTAAATATGGCAGAACCTTGTAGTTTATCCATAAGATCATCGACCCTAGGAATTGGATATCTATTCTTTATAGTAATCTTATTTAGGGCATAATAATCAATGCACATACGATAAGTATTATTCTTCTTCTTTACCAATAAAACAGGTGCACCAAATGGAGAACTACTAGGTCTAATCAATCCTCTGTTTAATAATTCCTCAACTTGATTTTGAATTTCTTTTTGCTCTATCTGGTTATGTCTATATGGTGCTTTACAAGGTGGTTGTGTACCAGGAATTAAATCTATTTTGTGGTCTTCAAGACGTGAAGGAGGTCATCCAGGTGGTAGATCTTCAGCAAAACAATCTTTAAATTGTGCAAGGAATTCTTTATGCCTAGGGTGCATATGTTTTTCTTTAGCTTGCAGTTCATTCACCTAAATTAGATAAGATTTACTACTTTTGCATAATGCACGTTTAGCTTGAGTATGAGTAAGCAGTGGAAAAGCATTAGATGCGTGCATACCATACAATCTAATGTGTTTTCCTTGAAAATGAATATTAATTGAATGCGTGGAATACTCTATATCAGGATTATGCTGATGACGCCAAGGCATACCTAAAATAATATCACTGGACTGTAATGGTACAACTAGAAAATTCCTTCTTTTAGTATATTCACCAATTTGAATTTCTAGATCATGCACCTCTTGCATTCCATTATACCTTGGGCCTAAAAATGCTGCTTTAATACGATAATGCGTAGGAACAGTTTGTAATTTCAATTCTTTCACTAACTTTGCAGAAATAAAATCATGTGTACTACCATCATCATGCAAAATAATCTTTTCTCTTCCATGCACTAAACATTTCATTGTCAACAAAGAATGTGGAGTTGGCATACCTGGTAAAGTATCCAAAGGAGTAGTAATGTCGTCCTCATCTTCCATAAAGTCAGGCATTTCTTCATGTTCTTCATCTTCCATTGTTCCAAGATAGTTGATATGAACAGGTGGCTTCTTCGATTGGCAATTGGCTGCTAGATGTCCAGGTTGATGGCATTTGTAACACACTATAGATTTAGCTTTAGATACATTGTTTGCAATGGCAGGAAGTCTAGGAATATTAGGATTTGGCTGTGAAGATGGCTTAGGGTTTTGATTGGTATTTGATGGCAAAGCAGGTGGTTTTGTCCAAGACTTACGGAAAGATGATGAAGGAAATCGACTTTGATTGAATCTTCTAAAATTTGAATTGAATTGCTTAGAACCATAGTTACCATTTGCTTGAAATTGTTGTGGATGCTTGTCTCTTCCTCGAAGCTTGTCTTCAGTGTCATGAGCTAAAGAAATTGCATCTTCAAGAGTTGCAGGCTTGAACATATTGACTTCAGCGTAGTAATGCCCAAGTAATCCAGGCATATACTTGCGCTTATGAGTCGCTTTAGGCACATCTTTAAGCATGTGTAATTGGAGTAAGGCATTCCAAAAGCGTTCGGTGTACTGAGAAATAGGCTCATGATCTCTTTGCTGAAGAAGGTCCCATTGCTTTATGGCTTTTTCTGGAATTGTGGAGGAAGGAAATCCTGCATAAACTTCTTCTTAAAACTCTCCCAGGTAGTGGGACAATCTATACTCTTATGAACCACGGTCCACCAAAGAGATGCTCTATCCACTAAATGATTAGTGACACACTTGATTTTATCTTTTTCAGCGTATGTTTCCACATGAAAATAATCATCAAATTGACTAATGAATGCAAGAACAGTTTTTCCATCTCGAGTGCCATTGAAAGTACGAAATTTGAAATTTCTTTTACTTATCTTTGTTTCTTTGCGGATGGATTGAGCGTCGAGAGTCGCATCAATGGTTCGTCAGATAAGGTCTTCAGATTGTGGTTCCTCTTTGTCGGTAGTTGATCTTTGTAAATTGGCCAATTGGACTTGCAATGCTTGCCGGGCTCTTCATTCTTCGTCCAACTACATCATAATTAAATCCAACTTTTGTTCCACCGTAGGTTCAGGAAGATCACCTTCAGCCATTAAATCATCCATATTTTGTTCCGTCATCCTGCAAAACTTCAAAAGACCTCACACTCTCAAAATCCAATTAGCGAGATGAGCGTAGCTCAAGATCGAGTGTACAAGGCTTATATATTTTTGTTTGGCTTTCACGGTCTTCGTCTTTGGCAATTGCGGGATTTGAAATCTTTGTAAAATCTGCGTTTTGACCTTCTGCGTGTGCTGAAACTGGTTCAGCAAGTCTGCGTATGCGAACAGAGTCTTCCAGGAAAACAACTTTGTAGTTCGATGCTTCTGCGCAGGAACAGTCCTTATGGGAGTCTTGGGCACAAGTCAGTTCTGACTTCTGGTGACTTGCCGGACTTGCAGAGTACCAAAACTTATAAAACTTGAGAAACTTGAAGTTTGTTGTGACTTAGGACTTACTTAACTAAGCTTAAAGCTTAGTGGACAGAAGACGTCGAATTTTGGGGCAGGGGGGGAGGGGGGTTTTTGCACCGATTTTCACAGACACATGCCTCCTTGCCGCCATTTTAAAAATTTGATGCTTATAAAGCTTCTTATTAAGCTCTCTAAGCTTTTGACGTAAGCTTTTAAGCTTGTGAAGATATGGAGCTTACTGTAACTCAGAAAAAAAAAACGACTTGTTGGAGAAGATGTAGGAGTGGTCCTCCGCCATTACAGGCTGGTCCTTCGCGATCAGAGGCTGTAAACAGAGGTTCTTGACCGCCAGGAATCCACCCGTATCGACCGTTTGCAATGAGACTAATCGTAGAGCTCGATCGTTCCAGGAGCTCCGCCTTCACACAAGATGGGTAGCGATTGGAAGCTCTCAATCTCAGCTTCGCTCTGATACCACTGGTGCACAGATCGGATGCTGTATGCTCGCGTAATGAGTGTCGGAAGGTCCCCAAGAACAAAAGAACTCTACTTTTTGCACAAAACTCAAGGTAGAAAGCATGCACGACATGAACAAGAGATCAATTGGGTGCAATCTCCCCCCATGCCTTGTGTGAGCGCTCCACAAAACATGTATTTTATGTATTAATCATCTTCAAGCTCAAATAATAACCCAAATTACAAAATAGCATGCTTTTGGCTTTTGAGTTTGCTTTAGCACAAAATAGAAATAAAGCTAATGGGCAAGCGCCCAAAGAGTCAGGCATTCCCAATACAATGTCCAAATACAAATATCATAATCATGCGCCCATGCGCATACAAAATAATAAATAAATATCCAATGCCTCAACAAATAGGCGTGACAAAATATAGGCGCCATGCTTAAGGTATGCACCCATCAAAATATAAGTGATAACTCGAATACTTGCTATCCTCCAATGCTTTCCTCTGCCACTGCTGCTATCTCTACACATCAACTGAAGCATTCACAATCGTTAGTAAAATAATACAATTAAACCGACAAAAGTGAATACCTAGCAGTCTTCAGTTACATAAATAAATCAACTGGTTAGAAATCAATCCTAACCTTAATTCCTCACGAGTGCGCACTCTAAACTCATAAACGTTTATTAATTTAATATGTATTTTGCGGAATCACCCGCTATGGAATCACCCATGTACACACTAAATTAATGAAATGCCCGAAAAGGATAGCGTCCCCATCAACTTCTCACACAAAGAATCCACTTTGTGTATGAGCCCCGATCAACAAAGTTTACGGAATCCACCGTGAAACCTCACAGAATCCACCGTGGCACAGACTCCACTGTGAAGTATGCCTCTTGGCATCAACCCCACAACTTCTGTATCTTAGCTGCCATAGCAAATATATATATATGTTGTTCCCTTCAAGTATCTCATGATACCCTTCACACAATCCCAATGTTTCTTGCTAGGTGTAGCCATATAGTGTGCCACAACATCAATTGCAAAGGCAATATCTGGACAAGTGACTATCATGGCATACATCAAACTACCCATGACTAATGCATAAGGGATCCTGGCCATCTCGGTCCTCTGCTCATCTATCTACGGACAATCGGCCTATGAAACCTTCACATAGGAAGGTAATGGACAGCCAATAGGTTTCACGTCCTGCATGACGAAATGCTCAAGGACTTTATGAATGTACTCTCTCTGCGAGAGGTAGAGTAGTCCCCCGATGCCTGTAGCACTTAATGCGCATACCAAGAATGTGAGAGGCCTGTCCCAAATCCTTAATCTCAAAGCTCTTCTTTAGTTGAGATTTAAGAGCATCCAACTCATCATGAGCTTTCCATGCTACCAACATATCATCCACATAAAGTACCAAAATAAGCAATGAGCCATCACGGGCTGTCTTCATGTAAAGACACGGATCTATAGCACTCCTGTTGTAGCCCTCTGACTACATAAAGGCATTAAACTTATGATACCACTCCCTAGGTGCCTGCTTCAAGCCATAAAGACTTTTCTTCAACCTGCACACTAGGTGCTCCTTGCTAGGTTTTGCAAAGCCCTTAGGCTACTCCATGTATATCTCATCATGCAAATCTCCATGCAAGAATGCAGTCTTGATATCCATCTAATACACGTCTAAGTCAAGCTACGCAACTAAGGCCAAAACCAAGCGTAGGGTGGTCGTCTTGACCACAGGAGAAAAGACTTCATCAAAGTTAACTCCATACTCCTGTTTAGAACCCTTAGCAACAAGTCTCGCCTTATAAGCCAGCTTGGCGTTTCCAAAGGTACTTTTCAGCTTGTACACCCATTTGCACAGCAAAGTCTTCTTGCCAACAAGCAAGGAAACCAAGTGCTAAGTCACATTCTTATGCGAGGAGTCTATCTCAAACTGCATAGCCCTCTCCCAGGAGTGACTGTCACTGCTGTGCATTGTGAAAGAGCAGAGTTGCAACAAGAAAAAGTGTGCACAAGAGGGAGATAGAAGCTCAAAGTACAAGAACAAAATCTTATTTACTAAGTTGCTCAAGGTACAACTTGGGTACACTCTATGAACCCACTATAAGCAAGGGTGTATGAGGGCAGATATGTGTGAATAGCCTGAAGGGTAGGGGAAACCCTAACCCTAGCTAGGCAAAGGCTATGTAAATAGCCTATGGATCACTATCAAAGTTGAGACAGATCAAAAATGGCTCCGATACCATGTGAAAGAGTAGAGTTATAGCAAGAAAAAGTGTGCACACAAGAGGGAGATAGAAGCTCAAAGTACAAGAATAAAATCTTGTTTACTAAGTTGCTCAAGGTACAACTTGGATACACTCTATCTCAACTTTGATAGTGACCCATAGGCTATTTATATAGCCTCTGCCTAGCTAGGGTTAGGGTTTTCCCTGCCCTTTAGGTTATTACACCTATCTACCCTCATACACCCTTGCTTACAGTGGGTTCCTATGCCTATCTTCTAACATGCATAGCCTCATCATAGGTGAGAGGCTTTCCTGCATATGTAACCAAGACATAGTGCATCAATGGCTTAAATCTATCAGAAAGACGCCTATCTCCAGTAGACCGATGTCTCATGATAAGGAGGCTCTACTGCATGTCCAGTATCGTGTCCAACACCCTAGTCATGTGTACCAACTGATGTTGCAGGCTGTGCAGGAGCATGAGGCTCCTCTTGGAATATAACCCTACGTATCTCGACCCCCTTCTCAGGCTGCCTATGAATCTTGTCTTCATGGAAGACTACATCATGGCTGCGGATGACTTTCTGTGCTTGCGGATCCTAGAGGTGGTAACCCATCTCGCCTGCATCTCCATAGCCAAGGAAAATGCATTTGACACTCTTAGGATCTAGCTTACTACGCTTGTCCTTGGGCACATAGTAGTATGCCTCACATCCAAAGACACATAGATGCGCATAAGATGGAGGTTTCCCAATCCATACCTCCTCTACAACAACCTGGAAATCTAAACCACTGGAAGATTATCTATTTATGATATGCATACCCTTACTATCTCAGTCCAAAAGCTCTGTGGTAGGCATGCATGGCTAAGCATACTGCATACATGCTCCTGGATGGCTCGATTCATCCGCTCAGCTAAACCATTTTGGGGTGGGATATAGGGGGTGGTCAACTGACACTTAATACCCCTCTCGTCACATAACTGCTCAAAAGCACATGACCCATATTCTCCCCCGTTGTCAATCCTAAGGCATTTCAACCTATGCCCAGTCTAGTTCTCAACCAATGCTAGCCATCTCTGAAACATAGCCAAGACATTTGACTTAAGCTTAATGGGGTAAGCCCAGACTTTTCGCGAAAATTGTTAATGAGCTTCACAAAATACTTTGCACCATCCATAGACTGACAGGGCATGGGCCCATAGACATTTGAATGTACCAATACCAAGGGCTCACTCATGCATATCCTATCAAATTTCTTATGCATATTTCTAGTCTGTCTACCATAAACACAATGCTCACATGAATCAAAACATGCATAGTCAAGGGGCAGTAAGTACTGCAAACCACAAAGCATTTTCATTCCTTTCAAGGACATATGGCCCAAACGGGCATGCCAAAGAGATACATGTGGGATGAAGTCCACGGACAAAACATGATCAATAGAGGATCCATCAACTACAAGAGGATAGAGGCTACCAACTTTGGCACCTCTAGTAAGCACAAATCTGCCACATGGGTGATCTTCTAGGCAGAATCCCCAAAAGATACATGAAACCCAGCATCATCAAGCTACCCTGTAAGACTGTGTATAAGCACAAGTACATGACGTACATCCTATAACAAAAAAGTATTGCTAGTAGAAAATTGCAGTTGTATATCCCCAATGCCAACAATAGCCAGTGACCTATCATCACCCAAGTGAATTGAGCCAGAGACAATGTGGTAGGAGTGGAACCACTCACGGCAAGGTGTAACATAAAATGAAGCACCAGAATCCAAAAGCCAGCACTGCGCATACATAGAGTGAATCTCAGTCAATGGCGTAGCATCACAAGAACTAGCTGCAAGTATGTACTCCCCATCGGAGTCATCAATCGGCATGACATTTATCTCCTCTATTTTTAAATTGGATTTCGTAGGTATCATGTTGCGATCAGAGGACTCTTCCTGTACTTTATCTTTCCCCTTATCTTTGCACAACTCATGACACTCTGGGTGTATATGACCCTTCTTGCCACAATGATGACATGTCACATTAGCATTTCTCTCATGAGATTTACTGTGTGACTTACCACGCGACTTAGACCTAGACTTCTACGAGTCTCTGTCACACCCATACCCAGGGTCATTCTTACCATCTCTGCCTCTAACAGTCAAAGTATGCGACATACAAGAGGCATCCAGGTTCTTATGGTTGATCTCTTCTTTGCAGAAGAGCACTCTCTACATCATGCAAGTTCAAAATAGTAGCAGGAGCACATAAGGCAATGTGGAATACATCCCATGACTCACTCAAAGTCCCAAACAAAAACAATGGAGTAACCTCATCAATGAAGGTAATGCCCTACGAAGTCAAGTTCTTGAGAATAGCATGGAACTGGCTCAAATGTGCAGACATCGTCATATTCTCCTTCATGCGCAGGTCCATAAGTTGCTTCAGCCAATAGGTCTAACTTGTTGGACTTTCCTTATCATAGAGATTCTTGATTTTATCCCAAAGCTGCCAAGTACTATATGTGCTTCCTCAACCACATTGTAATGCACATGTTCAATGAGAGACAAGATGAGGGTGGACTTGCATAACTCATCAAGCTCATCCCATTTGTCATCAATTATAGTTTCAGGCTGTTCGCCATGCATCCTTAATGGCTTTATCTACGATTTTTGCATCAATACCTACCAAACTTGGCTCTTCCAATAGGCATAATTCGTACCATCAAGCTTAGTAATGTTGAAGATAGCACTGTCAGTGGAAGAAGATGCCTTACTACAAGCTGAAACAGTGTAGACAGTTCAAAACTGCTTGATGTAAAAACTACAAAAAATGACAAAAAAAAACACCAAAACAAGGCAAAATGGCAAGAAACGAGTATTTAATGATGCTGCCCACCAAGTACCATCAAAAGTACATCAAAATAGGATGATTCAACATGAAAATTCCACATCAATCCATGCATAACTACTTGCTATAATAAATTACAGCCAGGTACAATGAAAGAAAATTGTAGGGAAAATAAATACACCAAGGCAACCACTCACTGTCAAAGCATAACCAACATCAAGTGGGCATAAATCAACATGTGACAATCATACGGACATTGAGCAAACACCCAAGCATGTCAAACAAATCCATCAATAAGCCGGCACACCCCTTGTGTAATAGGGCAAAGTGTACACAACACTGGCAAGATCTGACACAAGGAGGTGTATGCTCAAGGAGTGCAAAGCCCAAATCATCCCAAGTACATGTATGCGGACCACGACATATCAACCATGCAACATCCAAGTGAAGAAGATCCTAGTCTCAGAAGACTCAAAGCTCAATAGTAGAAACCACATGCTCAATGTCTGTCAAGCATCCAAAGATCCTCCCACTGTCACAAAAGTCGTATGGCTCAAGCCAAGAAGCTCAAGAAAGGCATATGATAGCACCGATGACGAAAGATCCAAGACCAAGCATCAATAAGACATCATGAGCATATAGGCTCTGTAGTCTCCAATTATAGCATCCATAGGCATCAATTGTATCCCAAATACAACTCTGGCAAGCCAAGAAATATCCCAAGTAAGTTTCAGAAATCCAAATGCAAGCCAAGACAAGGCTCTAGTAGCAATCGACTCAAAACAATGTAACTAGCATGTAGTAGTGGCATAGGCCAAGCATGTCAAGACCGGTCAGACATAGGTAACATACATGCCATATGTACATCCAAGACAGTGCATCAAATTCATTCCAAAGCTGAGCTCAAGCTCAAATAAAGATCCGGAACCAAAGACAAGCTCAATGTCGTACCCCGAAGGTCAATACTTCATTGCATATCCTAAAGCCCGAAACTAATAGACATAACCAAAGGCATGTAAGTTACCTTCAGCCCACTGTAGTGCAGCAAAGATTTTTTGTTAAAACTAAGTATTTTCAGCAAGAAAATCATTCCAAAATGATGGCATAACATGTACCTTGCATCCCCCAAACAGTCGGGCATCAATAGGTACCAAACCGGTTAAGTAGAAGTGCCCAAACAAGCAGTCCTAGGAATGTAGAGATCAGACTCAAATCTCATGCCAATGATCAAGGAGGCTTGAACACATGTTAGAGACCATAGCCAAGTGCATTGCCAAGCCCAAAGAAGCATGACATAGCCATCACTAAGGAGTAGGTGTGATGTTGTGTCATGCTATCCATGAATCAGCCAAAAATGGCACAAATTTACTTATGTGTTCTTTTGATGTTGTACATCCATCTGGCCTCAATGGCAATGATTAGAGGCTCTAGGAGGTGTCTAAGGAGGCACACAACAAGCTTCAAGTGCCCAAATGCAAGGGGGAGCAAGATACAAGCTCCAAGGGTTTACTGCCCTGATTGACTGCAACCTGAGAACTGAATGAAAGCACTGAAAGAATGCTTCAATACCTCTGTAGCAATGCCCTGAGGGTGCCTCAATAGGCTGGGAAGGTGCTCGGGAAGCCAAGGAGTGATAAGAGCTCAAGAAGGTTGACTATGGTTGTCGGGAAGGAGACCCACTGATGTAGGTATTTGAATAGAAGCTGAGAATGCCACAAACCAAGCTCAGGAAGTCCGGAAGCCAAGCTCTGATACCAATTGAAAGGTGAGAAGGATCAAAGCTTGCTTGGAAGAGCTATGGCAGGAGAGCAAGAGCAAGAAAGAGAGAGACACAAAATGGGAACTCCAACAGTCACAATGTGTGACCGGGCCTTCCTTTATTCAAACTGTCACTAAAAGAATAAAGAATAAAGTGACAGTGACGGGCGCCCGTCACCTGCAATGTGCAGTGGCGGGTACTGTCAGTGTAGTAATACACAGGCGGTTAGGTAGAGGTGCCTTTACTCCCAACAGTAACATTAGATTGAAATTTTCTAATGAGGGCACATAGAGCTTACTTCTTACTATATGCACATAGACCTCATATGTTCCATGAGATGAAGGTAATCTTGGAAGTTAATCTACTCATCAATAATGTAAGGGTTGAACTTGCCTTCATCTTCCATCTTGCTAAGCATTGCAAAACATTCCATTCCACCAATGGCTTCCTTGCCATTTTTCTAAGAGACATCTCCTTAGTAGAAGCTTGATGTAGATCACTAGTTTTTTGAGAGTTTTCTTCTTTCCTTTTGCCACATTCTCCTTATTGGCCACATCGAGGAAAGCTTCTCATTGATCTAATTCTACTTTGATTATCAATAGCACCTTGCATCATGGCCACACTCTGTTTGGATGAACCTACTTCATCTTTCTTAAGATTGGATGAGTTTGGTTCAGACATTTCAGTACACATTGTAGGGGCCCCACCCTTAGCAAACACTGGTTTCTTCCTTGGTTCTTCCATTCTCTTTTTGGAGTCTTTTGTAAAATGTCTAGGCTCCTTACTAATATAATATGCATCTAAAAAGGGGGCAGATAGAACATCAACCATAATCTCAATGCCCTTTCCATCAAAGAGTTCAAGCACCTCAAGGATCTCTCCTCTCCTATCCCAAAGTACATACACTTTCTCCACAACATGCACAAGACCATGTGAATTTTTTTGGTACATGCAACACTCTCCCAAGTGTTTCTACAATGGATGCAACTTCTCCTTTTAGCTAGTCCAGCAATGATGGAAAAGTGACCCATATTGGTGTTTCATGCTACACAATCTTCTCAAGTCAAAAGATGTTGACCATTGTAGATTACAAACATAACCCCCTTTCTATCCAACTATGCTCACTAATACACAATCCTCCTCTATTGAAGATGCCAGTAATGCAAAATAGAAATCCTTGCCCATGAATATATATTGGTGCAATGTAGCTCTCAATTCGTGTGCAGTGGCAAACCATTTCTCAAACTTTGCTTCACTAGGGACTTGTGAGAGGAAATAAAGGAAGACTCCAGCTATTGAATATGTTTCATGTCTATGTTTGAGTCTAGGCAGAGAGAAGGTGATAACTCAATAGCTTGATATACTTTCTTCTTGACATTATCATATTTATTAACACAAGCGTTAAAGGCTTCCAAATTAGCCCATAAAGCTTTCTCCACCTCAAGCATGTCTCATTGTTATTGATGTATCACAACAACATACTCTAGTTCCATGGCATCTTCTACCTTCCTTACTTTTGTTACACCATTTAAGTCAAGAGCCTATCCTACATTAGAAGCTCTCTTTAGCTGCATGTCCTATTGCATTCTCTAGATTCAGTGTTGAGCACAGGTTTTGCTAGTTTGCTATTGTACCTGACAAATGTCTTCTTTCAAGCATTGCTTCTTATGGACTTCATCCTCTCCTTCTTGTTGATGGTGAAGCTTCAGACAACCCTCCTTCTTAATGTCATTCTCTTCATGGCCCTCCTAGATCTACCCTCTCCTAACTCCTTTGTTGGTGGCTTTACTTTGAGTGTGTCCCTGGGGGGTCTACCTTATAAAACATGTAAAATACCATGTGAGTTCAAAAGAAAGGGTATTATATTTAGTAAAATTTACAGGACTATATTTATAAAAGGAGATCTTTAATTAAATTTGAAAAGAATCCGTAAGTTTAGCAAAGTAAAATGGGTCATTTTAAGGCCTTATAGCATGTAAAGAAAGGGTATTTCTTAATATCCTTTGAATACATGTTTCTTATAGGTGGACTCCCCAGGAGTGTGTCATTATGTGTGCACTCTATGTGCAGCCATGTATATCAATAGACCCTAGAGGTCAGAAAGAAGGAACAAATAAAAAATGAGAGAGAGGGAACCTCTTATGTAGAATTTTCCAAGTCACATAATAAGTAGGCCCAAAATCCATGCACTCTAAGTGACCCACCTTGCAAGATGGACAATTTTCATTTGACATTGATAACAAGTTTGATGACTGATTATAGTGCACCAATGTCCCATAATTTCACATAATTATTTTGATTTTTAGGATCTAGGGTCGGGTATTGTCTCATTGGTATTTTCAATTTAGTTATTATAAATTGACATACATTTCTTGTAACTCATTTTCAAATAGTTATTCAAAGCTGACAAACCTAGGGTCTCTCTTGCTTAAGATCCCAACATAATTTCTTAGATTTTGTAAGTAGATTTAATCAACTTGTCAATCTCCACTTCAAAATTTTAACCTAAGGCCAAAGTGATCTTAATTGAACTCTAAAATCATAAATTTGTATGTCAATGTGAAGGAACAACTTTAGGCTTCAAATGCATTGGTAGGCCACCTTAGTTGATATTTTAAAATTTAGCATTCAAGTGAATAAGACATGCTCTAGAAAGTTAGGAACTTGGAAACCTTCTTTAGGTAAAATTTATCTTTGATAGTTACAAACACTTTGACTATGATGGCAAATACTTTGACCTTAAAATGTAGTGATATTATACATTTAGGGACATCATGCCATGAGCCTCCCATGAGCTTAGGGTCACATTGGGATTTTTCTCACTATATAAGGGATGGAAGGCTTTTGGGCTCATTAGATTGGATTATCTTGGATGTTATTTGGCTTATATGCCACATATGCTCCTTAAAGTTAGTTTCTTGTGGTTAGATGCCTTACTGCTTGGGCTCATGAGAGAGTTAGCCTCCATTCCTATCACATTAAGTTAAATGTAGCTTTAATGAGATTTAAATTAGCTAGAGTATTTGAGTTGGTATTTGACTTTGGCTCTTGGCCATTTAGTTATGATTAGCTCTAGGTGGAGATTTACTTATTATTTTTGGTGTGTTTCTTGCCTAGTTGATGTTTTTATGAGGGGCCACTCGTTTATCTCAATCTACGCATTCAATCCAAACAAGATAAATATATCCAAGAGCTTACTTTTGCAATCCCCTTTCTTGCCCAAGAATAATCACAATCAAGTCCTCTGCACTTCATTGGACTAGCAGAAGAACACCACCAAATCATTGGAGAGACGAGATATGGAGGCTTGGAGCAACACTAAACATGGCTTCATCCTTCAATACTACTAAAACTAGGATCCTCGTGCAATACTACCTCACATCATGTTACTCTTCCCAAATGTCAACTACCTGACATCATGTTACTCTTCCCAAATGTCATTACTACCTCAAGGGCATCATCTTACTCTTTGGAAGGTTTGCGGTTGTTGGAGTTGACAAACCTTCTCAAAGAATAACGAGCCCGGGTCACTTTAGTAACTACAGACAAGAAAGATGAGTGAATTACAAGGCCACCGCGTCCATACAATCAGTTAATCAATGGAGTGAGACCTTGTCTCTCTGCATATCGAGTCTCTAGGATGGTGGGATCACGGTTTGTAATTGAGTGATATAAAGAAAACAAAATACAACTTTTAGAAACATGATTATCAGTACAAGGGATATTGCAAAAAAATAAGCAAGCAGAACAAAAAAAACAAAATACAACTTTTAGAAACATGATTGTCAGTACAAGGGATATTGCAAAAAAATAAGCAAGCAGAAACATGATTGTCAGTACAAGGGATATTGCAAAAAAATAAGCAAACAGAACAAAAGAAAAACTTACAAAGTCCTCCAGATATGTCATGTAGCTGCCACTTCCAAGATAATGGACCACTCCTGCCTCCAGTCGTGCCTTCGCCACCTCGCGCTACTGTCTCCAACATCCTCGAGAATCTGTAGCCTCCTCCCTGAGTCGATGCCAGTCATCCACATCACAATGGGCCGTCAACACAAATGTGTCGCGTAAATCCGTCCATTTTTTTCCGAATCTATTTTGAGAAATTCATATGGACCTCATCGAACTGTTGCTCCAGCTCCTTCAAGTACCACTTTGAACCACTACACATCGAATAGGATCATGGAGAAGCTATGGTAATCCACCGTGACAATACTTTGTAAGTTTCCAAAATACTCCATCTCATCTATAACCGTGTTTGGATCCGTTGCACGTCGTCGGCTCTCTTGCTCAAACTTTGCCATGATACCACAATCTGTTGTGGAGCGCATTTTGTCAATACACTCCACGCGAAAATGTCGTCCGTGCGACCACGCCGCACTATATATTTTGTACTGTACATTGAAACACTCAATTAGTTGTTGGATATAAAATATAGATATGACAAACCCTAAACACATCATCACCTTTGGACTAAATCCCCTCGAGAATTTTTGAGACCTCCGCCCCTTCGTGAGACATTGCAGTCAAAGCTCCATGCAACCATCACGTTGACATAAACCGTGGGATCTCCTCCATGTCCTCGAGATATCATATCTGTCGATGGCACGTACTACATCGAAATTCAGATCGCGCTTCTTCCCGATATTTCCTAGCTTGCTGGTACCTAGCGAGCCATGTCTCCATGGAAGCATGGTGCAACATACAAAAGAGATTTACTTTCTCCTTCATTGCAGCATCCATTCTTTTTTCTATCCTATTTCCAACCACCATATCTCCGGTCAGTCTATCATCATCCTTCAGTGAGACCATAGCATATTGTTGTCTGAATCCATAGTTGGTAGCCATTCTGAAATATGCACTAACACCTCAGACACCAACCAACCTTCAGCCATGCTACCTTCTGGCCAAGCTCGTTGTCGCACAAAGCCTTTCAAGGTTTTCATAAAGCGCTCCAAGAAGAACATCCATAGCATATGGACAAGTCCAACAATCTCCACTTTATCTACAAGATGCACAAGAAGGTGGATTTGTATCGTGAGCATGCTGATAGCCAGGTATTTCTCAAAGAGACAGACCGTCTCCACTACTCCCCGCCTTGCGGATTCTATAGAGGACGTCTTAATCTCCAGGTATCGTGAGCATGCTAATAGCCAGGTATTTCTCAAAGAGACAGACCATCTCCACTACTCGCCGCCTTGCGAATTCAATAGAGGGCGTCTTAATCTCCTTCTGTGAGATCCATTGCACTAAAGTTGACAACTTGTAAATCGCCCCACATATTTCTGGAGTAAGGCATCCTATGATCGCAATCGATAGTACAAACTACCACAAACGAGGAAGGATTATGACCAATGACTACACTCCAAATAGCAAAATACGCAGGCCACTTACAATCCATTCGTAGTACAAACCTAGCATATCTTATGCCAATCATGGGATTTTAGCCATGATAATTGGTTGTCTTTAGAAAATGCGGACCTGAGAGAACGTATCATACCCGTCGGAGTGCGAATAGACTTGACTATTTGCTTCACAATGCGCTCTTCTTTAGTGGACAAAACCCAAGGAGCGCAAGGTTGCTGCAAGCGACCATCAGCACTCGACTCCGACGAAAGCGCCTCCATCTTACCTACCTCCTTCAAATCCATTCATGCCCCTATAGTGTCTCTCTTTCCTGTGATGTGGTCCCATAGTAAGTTGCCCATGTTCTTGAAAATATGCATAGGATCTATAAGTGGGTCCAATATACGACAACTCGTAGAAAACTGAGAACCGTCGCATTCCATTTGGATGTGACTCCATGTGGACCATTTTCAATTCGTACCAGCTTTGGGCATTCATACGTGCTAGAGGTCGTCCAAGAAAACCTTCCCTCAGTTCATAACCCTCTGGTAAGAAAGCGGCATGTCCTTGATATACCATCTTCTTCATGGTCTGTGACCTTCGGGTGTCTAACTATGGCCCACACAATGGACATGCATGATAACCTAGGTAACCAGACTTGTCCCAATACCTCTATCCAGTGAATACAAACTTGAATGAGCGATGATAGATATTACCAATGAGAATGGAAGCCTACTTACCTGAGCACTCTCCGAATCCCAAAAATTCATGCATGGTCCACATGAGAATGGCTCGAATATTGGCAGACCGTCGACCATCGCGCTTGCTCATATCTTCCATGGTGACCCCTTCTCCCACAAAATCTTAAGCTCATCGACTAATGGACGAAGATACATGTCCATATTTTTAACTTTGTAGCGGCCGAGAACAAGCAAGCTAAGGGTGAGATGTCCTTTCTTCGTAGAAAGCCATAGAGGGATATTGTAGTTGACAAGGACCATAGGCCACATACTATAAGAAGTTAAGCACAAACCGAATGGGTTCACGCTATCCATAGCAAGACCGAGCCGAAGATTCCTTGGCTCTCGAGCAAAGCCTAGAAAGGTAGAGTCAATGTGGCTCCATGCACGTGAATCCGCTGATATTCGTTGAACTCCATCTGTGGATCTATTCTGTGCATGCCACATTGTCAAGCTCGCCATGCCAGACGTACAAGCCAGACGTACGAAATATGTGGTTTATGCAAGGGATAAGCGAAAAGTGTCTAAGAACTTTTTGAGGGATGGTTTACCCTTGCAAGTCCTGTCGATACCTGTAAGCACCACACTTTGGACATGTCTCCATAGTCTCGTATTCTCCTCGAAACAGTATGCAATCGTTGATACATGCATGGATGTTATTGTAGCCCATGCCAAGCTTTCATAAAACATGTCGCGCATCATCACGAGACTCAGGCATGGTATTTGCAAGCGGTAATATATGATACTTCAGTAACCAGAAAAAAAATCATAAAAACACCTTGAAAAAGTACAAATGTTTTTTATGATAGTGCTGAAAAGAAATCAATGAAGCGTACGTACAAGGTACCTGAACAACTCGGTCACACTCGCATCGCTCCACCCATATTTTGCTTGCATACTTAGGAGTGCAAGCAGTTTCTTCAAGTGAGATACTTGGCACCCATCATATAATGGTATGGATGCTTCCTCTCTAAGTGGATCAGATGTCTCGACATCCATGGGTATCAATGCATCGATTGTTGCCTCCATCTCAGACTCCAAGATTGTAGGAAAGTCTGGAAGGCTACCTGTCTCCTCTGGTATTGACAGTATAGATTGGGTAGTACCTTCCAAGTGGTGGATTAGCTCAGGCATTCCATCTATCACATGCCCATGAACCCTTCTAACTGGCCAGAAAGGGTGCACTCCTCCTTGGGACGAGATATCACCTCCCTGGATAGAAAATTTACCAGCCACACTCAAAATCTGAGATCGCCTGATCAATGATCTCTGATTAAAACTCGTCGAAGTGTCATACATGTTTTATAGATAATCGATGTTTTCGTCTAATTGCCAGGTTATATTGAGAGCAAGGACATGGGACACTCTGATTAAGATACGCCTCGCGATCTTGAACATCACGACCTTCATTGTTTTCCATTTGGTCTACGTTACGACAAATAATTTGTTTTTGTTATTATTCTTTTTTTCTTTCTTAAATTGTTTGAGAAGGGATTTCTTCTCTTATAACTCAACAAAATTAACGTATGTAAAGCCTCCACCCACCCACAAATTAACGTATGTTGGAGTGTTTTTCGTCTCGTGGTATTGCATCGGACCTCATCGAACCTCACCACCACCACTACCACTACCATTACCACTACCACTACCACTACCACTACCAACAAGAAAAGAAGATGTTAAAGAACAACATCTTACCCTCTCTTTGTTTTTTATCCATTCATTCTCTTCTCTCCTTCTATCTCTCTCTCTCTTTCTATTTCTTTATTATGTTGTATGTTTATTCCCTCTCTCTCGCTCCTTCTTTTATTTTTCTCTTCCTCTCCCTCTCTCATTTCCTTTAACAAAACATCTCTCTCTCTCTACTACCACTGCCACTACCACTACTACTGCAATAAACAAGAAAAGAAGAAAAAAGAATAACAACAACAATAACTACTACTACTACTATAAACAAGAAAAGAAGAACAAACTACTACTACTGCTACTACTACTATAACAACAACAACAACAACAAACAAGAAAACTAAACAACAATAAACAATAAAAGAAAAAAAACCACCACTACCACTACTACAACAACAACAACAACAACAAACAAGAAAACTACTACTACTACTACTACTACTACTACTACTACCACTACCACTACCACTACCACTACCACTACCACTACCACTACCACTACCACTACCACTACCACGACCACGACCACGACCACGACCACGACCACGACTACGACTACAACTACCACAACAATAACAAACAAGAAAAGAAGAAATTAAACAACAACTACTACTACTACCATTACCACTACCACTACTACTATGACGACTACCACAACAACAACAATCAAGAAAATAAGAAATTAAATAACAACTACCACTATTACCACTATCACTACCTGTACCACTACTATTACTACTACTACTACTACTACTATTACAACTACCATAACAATAACAAACAAGAAAAGAAGAAAAGAAGAAATAAAACAACAACAACAACAACTACTACTACTACTACCACTACTGCTACAAAAAATAACAAAGAACAAATTAAAGAACCACTACTACTAAATTAAAGAATAAGTTAAAGAACATGATCTTACCCTCTCATTGTTTTTTATTCATTCATTCTCCTCTCTCCCTCCCTCTCTCTCTTTCTCTATTATGTTTAATGTTTTTTCCCTCTCTCTCTCGTTCCTTCTTTCCTTTTCTCTCTTCCTCTCCCTCTCTCATTTCCTCTCTTTCTCTCTCAATACACATGATTTTTAACAAAAAAAACAAAAGAAAAGGAGAAAAAACAAAAACAAAGCAAGAGGGAACAATGCACTCACCGTAAAGGCCTGAGAATGGATTCGGCGGCTTCTCTTCGTGATGGCGGCTCCTCTTCACCCTCCATACACTTCCTCCTCTTCTTTGCAAATGGCAGCGGCAGCAGTGAGAAGCTTTCCTTCTCCCTCTTTCTCTCTTTCTCTCCCTCTCCCTCTCAAACGCAAGATGCAGTTTGCTCTCCCTTTCGCTCTCTCTTTCGTTTGTTCACGCAAAATGACGCGCTCGGGTTTCGGCCCGCATTTTTCCACCTGAGTACCGTCGCTATTTGCGTCGCATTTGCAATGCAAATAGTGACACAAATAGCAACACCACTAATTTACGTCGGAAATTGTCATCGCTATATGCATGTATCCTTGTAGTGCTATCATAAAGTTTGGACATATATTGAAACACATAAATGATTAAAGTGGTATTGAGAAAGGTTGAAAATGGATTTACTTGTGCATAAAGTTCATGGTAGGCACTTTTATTGAGCAAATATAACCCATAAATCATTTGAGAAGCCACTCAATATCTTAATCATAAATTTGGGGGCCTATTTGAGAGGTATATGCATGAATAAAAAGAAACATTGTGATTTAAGGTATTTGTCAAAATTGTAGATAGGATGTGATAAGTTTTTTGCTTAGCCCTTAGCCTGATTGAAAGCTCTCAAGGTGTATGCGCAACCATTAGCCCTTGTTTGAGTTGTTTCTCAATGAAAAAGAGAGATAGGTTCTTAGGTAGGCATACCTAGATTGTTATTTCAAAGCTTATTTACCTTTAAGTGGGGACATGGGGGTCATATATGATGGACATGACAAGGAGGACACCTAATCTTAGTATGGATATATTAATTTTGAGAGATTTTGTATGTATGATGGGCATTATGTGAACCATGCTTTTGTTGGAGATTATGATGAGCTTTAGACTCGTAAGATTTTTGACATGGAGGAATCTACCTGGCATCATGAGCTTGAGTGGATATGGACCTAGGGAGCATACGTAGGTAGATACATATTGCATGTTAGAGCATGGACTTGAAAGGTTGACCCTTTGAGGTTTATCCATCTATTCATTTAATGTGTTGATTCTATGGAGATAGCATGGGATCATCAAATGGTGGACATCGTGAGGAGGTTGACATAGAGGAAAATGGAGTGCACATGCATGATAGGCCCTATTTATTGTGCACATACTAGAAAGATCATAGTCTATAATAAGATCATCTTCCCTCTCATATAATTGTCATGATTTGAATGAGGCTTAGCCACATGATATATAGAGGATAATGATATTATTAATGCACTAAATACCTTAGTAGTTACATAGAATCCTAGTAGACTAATGAGAAGGCAGAGCTTGAGTGTGATCAAAGGAGTTTAAGGATGATGATGAGAGTCTCATTGAGACTACATCTCAAAGGTCTAGGGTGGCAATTCTCTACATGAACAATATGGGCCACAATTTTTTATCTAAGTGACATGCTCATTGATAAGAGGCATCACCATGTAGCTTTTGCATGAGACTCTAGATATCATGGATCCAATAAAAACGTTGGACATGTTATGGATTTATGTTTACCATGATATTTTATCAAAATTATATTTATCATGGTATTTTATTGGAATTATGAATTTTTTGTTATCACGGTATTTTACCATAATTTATCGTGGATTTTGTTTATTTCAAGCATAATCCATGACTTATCATGCAAACATACGTGTACGGTACTGGTCACATTATGGTTAGCAGATAGATGGAAGGATAGTAATGTGTGTCGTGTTATGGTGAATAAATAGTTAAACGGAGTAAGTGGAATTATTATTTTTGGAGTGCACAATTTTGTGCATGGAATTTATTTGCTCTTCAACATGTGGGAAAAATATTACTAAAAGCATTATATTTTGTATGTGCCTATTAGTGGAAGGACTTTATGTACACACATGCACAATATATTTATTTTTTATGTATTTATTAGAGAAAGTAAATTACTATTTTTGTAAACCTTTTATAATAGAGTGTGTTTTGATTTATTTGCACCAAAAGCAAGTCATGCAAAGTGAGGAGAAGCAAGGAACACAAAAATGATGCTTGTAATGTATTTTGGGCAGAAAGCTTACTTTAATATTATAAATACATGCATAGGGGAGGTGCTCACCCATGCATGGGGGGAGATTATATTAGCAGTAATGTTTGTCATGCCTTGTCATCTCCTACATGTGAGCCTCAATCTAAGTCAGATAAGGACTTTAGAAGCTTTGATCTGTCTATCACATATTTTGACAGAGAAGATAGCTCATTCTAGAGCACTCATTTTATTGCCTTTCAATGCATTTTCTCCTCTAGTTAGGATTTTATGTGTATTTCCTATGCAATATCTACATACAATAATCTACCTCACCTAACGTACATTGTCCATCTTTTTCGAGATTTTTTTGAGTATTTTACTATCATTAAATGTTGATCGAACTAGCATTAAATGCTGGTCGACCATATTTTTTGTCCTAGATTGCAATCTGTCAAATTTGGGGTTAGTTAGCTATATATAGCTTGCCCCTCCCACACTTGGCATTCATCTTCCTTCTTCCTTGGCAGATGCACACTCCAACTCTATCATCTTCCTCTGGCTTTGGTGCTGCCATCATCATCATCCTGATCTAGTGCCCTCATTAGCATTGTGGGCTACTTGTAGGTACTAATTAGTCCTTTTGTATTTAGCATTCTTTCCTTGCTCAATGTAGATTTCTTTCTTCTTTTCTTGTAGTCTCTCTATGTTCATGTTCCTTCTTTCGTTGCGCATTCTCACATGGTTTCATCGCCTAAGAGAGGCACAAAGATGATTTCTTTGGAGGAGACCACCCCAGACTATCTAGGCGGCCTTATACTTTAGCATTTTGCTAAAAACACAGCTTTCTTCTTCAAGGCGATAGCTTCTTTGTGCGGCCAACAATATTTCTCCCCTAATAAGGACCCTCTACATCGACTTCCTTGTGATCCTTTAGCAGTTTCCTATGTTTTTGGATTGTCTACTACCAAAATACCAATTCCTTGTGGATGTCTTGCAGGATTTTGAAGATGTCTTATAACTAGTTTCATGACTTTGATGATATAGATAAGGATTTTTCTCTGCACTCCTCCGAATGGTAGCGAGATTATTACAAAGATTATTATGTGGATCGTGAAGCACAAAGGTCACCTAGCTCATTTCACTACAAGATATAGGTCTCATACCAACATTCAAAGTGACGAAAATGTTCATAAATAAATTACCCCTGTCTTCGCTAAATGTGTCAATATTAGCGTCTCCATAGAACCATCACTATTGGCATCACTATCAACATCAATATTTGCGCCGTTATTTGCATCAAAGTGACGCAAATACCAATGCTAATAGCGACGATTTGCAACACATATTGCGACATCAATAGTGACGCGTATAAATAAATTTATGACACTAATAGCGACGATTACAGAGAAAAAAAATTTGTGGCAAGGCAACAAGTAGTACTATGTGTTGTATTTACATTCTACAAATGGATTATACGTTGTGTACAATGGTCATCAAAATGAGCGCAAAATGTATTAGAACCCTCAAGACTAAAACATAAAATATACAAGATCGCTGATGAAAAATCATGGAATCATAGCAAGATACAAAGGATGATAATCTTATAGTACATAGAAGATGCATGCATAAATCACAAGACCAAAAAGGAAGAGGATGTGTACTCCACGAATCCAAGCGCAAGCTATAGATCCTTGCTATCCAAAAGCTTATCCCAACACAAAGGAGTATCGAACAGAGTCTGCAAAAAAAAAACAACTACACATGAGTCCACCATACATAATGCATTTTAATAAAAATAGTAACTAGAGAAAAGAAAGATGAGTGACATACTAGGCTGCCACATGCATACAGCCTATTGATCAATGCAATGAGACCATGTCTCTCTGCATATCGAGTCTTTAGGCCAGTGGGATCGCGGTTTGTAATGGAGTGCTACAAAGAAAACAAAATACAACTGTTAGAAACACGATTATCAGTACAAGCGATATTGCAAAAAAGAAAGCGAGAAGAATAAAAGAGAAACTTACAAAGTCCTCCAGATAAG
Source organism: Lygodium microphyllum (assembly GCF_053477565.2). Classification (NCBI taxonomy): domain Eukaryota; kingdom Viridiplantae; phylum Streptophyta; class Polypodiopsida; order Schizaeales; family Lygodiaceae; genus Lygodium; species Lygodium microphyllum. Next base: position 92,587,063 of record NC_141140.1, on the reverse strand, counting down.
TCCTGTGGCCACCACTCCCAAGATGATGAACCACCCCTGCCTCCAATCGTGCCCTTGCTACCTCGCACTACTATCTCCAACGTCCTAGAGAATCTAGCCTCCTCCTTGAGTCTCCACCGATCATCTGCATCGAGCCACTCAGACTTCAGGTGCCACTCTTGAGTGCTTAGCGTGCGTTCGATTGTCTGTGTGACATGTATGCACGCATGCACTCCATCATCCAGCTTGTGGAAAACCTCTCTAGCGTGGTGGGTACCAGAAACTCCTCATGCAAGGATGCTACTATGTAGTCCTTGCTTCCCTCAGGTATGTTCTTCCAATGGTCTCAGATATTGTGCCGAAAAACTTGTTGGCACAACTCTCTCATATGAGCCATCACCCTCCTCCTCTCATCATTCATGATCACGACTCATGTCGTGTCATCTACAAGGTATCCATACCCCTCTGGGGTATATCTAAGATGTGTTCTCTCCCACCTACGACCACGCTCCTGGGTATAACCAAGAGACCCATGTACATCTGGTGTTCCCATGGGGATGGTTCTCTTAGAGTAGCACCCATAGGGGTGTCACCTGCGGATGGCTGTGGAGTCACTAGAGTAGATGTCCCCACAGGTGTGACAAATCCTATGGGTGATGCAACTCCATCAAAATGATGAGATGGAGACACTACATCGGTGCCTCCACAATAACCACCTAAGCCACCCTCTCTCGAACCTACACAAGAACGAGGAATAGCACCTATATCTTAAGCCGACCGCGAGCTCACTGGTTTCACATCTCTGCAGCATCCCCCAGAACCACTCCCTCCGTCTAGCCCAAGTCTGGAGCATCAACCCCATCTGCTGGAAATCGAAGCATTAGAGTGTGCCGATGTAGATCTAATGGAATGGCTTAATGGTGTCCAAGAGAGCTCTTGGTTCGCCATATCTTTGAATCTAGCCATCTGATCTGGAGACAGGTCACCTATACATACAAAAAGTGATGTTAGCATAGTCAATATAAAGATTCAAGAAAAGAACAGTAATATAACTCTGAAAAAAATGATGTTACTTAAAATGCATATTCTAGAGTACCGTTATAAGCGATTCATCAACGAATTATATAGGCAGATGCTGCAAGTATGACGTAGCCTATGGTCCCATGTCAATCTCCTGGCATAACTCTGCATAGAGTGGAAGTTCGATAGACGGGTCACCACAAAAGGATGAGTCCACCTCGTTCTCAAAGAATTCTTGGCCTCATGTCTTTTTGTCATCGTTGCCCGATTATGTCTCCTCTACATGCTCCAAGCCATCTTTGACCTCCACTCCTTGCAATATTGACCCCTCCATTTGCATACTATCCTCATCTACACTGGGAACATTGCTTTCATAATACACTCTCATACTTTGGGGAGCTAAAGGCACAACATACCACCATTGAGGTTGTCGGGGGTTTGGATAGAAAATTACATGTTCAAAATTATATACAAGAGAGATTCAACATTTGCGACATATACCATATCGTAATAAAATTTTAAAAAATAGTTCATGCACATGTTCATAATGGGCCAACAAGACAAACATGTCACGCAGATCCGTCCATCTTTTTTTAGAATCTATTTCGAGAAATCCAGATGGACCTCGTCGAACAGTTGCCCTGGCTCCTTCCTGTACCACTTTGAGCCACTGCACATTGAATATGATCATGGAGAAGCTACAGTAATCCACCGTGATAACACTTTGCAAGTTTCCAAAATACTCCATCTCATCTATAATAGTGTTTGGATCCGTGGCTCGTTGTCGGCTCTCTTGCTCGAACTTTGCCATGACACCACAATCCATTGTGGAGCTCATTTTGTTGATACACTCGACACAAAAATGTTGCCCACGCAACCACGTCACACTGTATATTTTATATTGTACATTGAAACAGTTAGATTAGTTGTCACATATAAAATCTAGATATGACAGCTTATAAAACATGTGGTCACCTTTGGACTACATTCCCTCGAGAATTCCCACTCTTCAATAGAGACCTCCACCCCTTTGCGAGAGGCTGCAATCAAAGCTCCATGTAACCATCGCATAGACATAAACCACAGCATCTCCTCCATGCCCTCAAGATATCGAATCGGTCGATGGTGCATACTGTGTCGAAATTCCGATCGCACTTCTTCCCGATCTTTACTAGCTTGCTCGTACCTAGCGAGCCACGTCTCCATGGATGCATGGTACAACATACAAAAACGATTCACTTTTCCTCCATTGCAGCATCCATCCTTTCTTTTACCTCATTTCCAACCACCGCATCTCCGATCAGTCTATCATCATCCTTTAGCGACCATAACATACTATTGTCTGAATCCACCGTTGATAGCCATTGTGAAATATGCACTAACGCCTCACACACCAACCAATATTCAGCCATGCTACCTTCTGGCCGAGCTCGTTCTTGCACAAAGCCTTTCAGGGTTTTCATGGAGCGCTCCAAAAAGAACATCCATCATGTATGGACAGGTTTTATAATCTCCACTGCTCCCCGCCTTGCGGATTCAATAGAGGATGCCTTGATCTCCTTCAATGAGATTCATTACACTAAATTTGACAACCTATAAATAGTCTCGTGTATTTCTGGAGTAAGGCATCTTTCGATCGCGATCGGTAGTATAAACTGCCACAAATGAAGAAGCATTACAAACACCAACTAGTCTCCAAATAGCAAAATATGCAAGCCACTTATAATCCATTCGTAGTACAAACCTGGCATATCTTATGCCAATCATGGGTTTTTAGCCCTGATAGTTGGTTGTCTTTAGAAAAAGTAAATGACAGAGAACACATCATACCCGTTGAAGTGTAGATAAAATGATAATTTGCTTCACAATGCACTCTTCTTTAGTGGGCAAAACCCAAGGAATGTAAGGTAGTTGCAAGCAACCATCAGCACTCGACCAAGCGCCTCTATCTTGCCTACCTCCTTCAAATTTATTCGTGCCCTTGCAATGTCTCTCTTTCCCGTGATGTGGTCCCATAGTAAGCTGCCCACATTCTTGAAAATATGCATGGGATCTAACAAAGTGGTTGATCTGTAAGTGGGTCCAATACGGCAACTCGTAGAAAACTGAGAACTGTCGCATTCCATTTGGATGCGACTCCATGCAGACCATTTTCAACTTGTACCAACTTTGGGCATTCATTCGTACTAGATGTCGTTCAAGAAAACCTTCCCTAAGTTCATGACCCTCCGGCAAGAAAGAGGTGTATCCCTGATATACCATCTTCTTCATGGTTCGTGACCTTCAAGAGTCTAACTATGGCCCACACAATGGATATGCCTGATAACCTAAGGTAACCAGACTTGTCCCAACACCTCTATTTAGTGAACACAGACTTGAACGAGCTATGATAGATATGACCAATGAGAATGGAAGCCTACTTACTAGAAAGTCATGCATGGTCCACATGAGAATGGCTTGTATATTGGCAGACCATCAACCATCACGCTTACTCATATCTTCCACGACGATCCCCTCCTCCCACAAAATATTAAGCTCATTGACTAATGGACGGAGATAGACATCCATATTCTTGACTTTGTAGCAGCCAAGAACGAGCAAGCTAAAGATCAAGTGTCCTTTCTTTGTAGAAAGCCATGCATGATGTTGTAGTTAACAAGGACTATAGGCCACACACTGTAAGAAGTTGAGCGAAGACCGAATGGGTTCACACCATCCATACAAAGACTGAGCCGAAGATTTCTTGGCTCTCGTGCAAAGCTTGGAAAGACAGAGTCAATGTGGCTCCATGCGCATAAATCTGCTGATATTTGTTGGACTCCATCTATGGATCTATTTTGCACATGCCACGTTATCAAGCTCGCCATGCCCGATGTACGAAACATGTGACGTATACACGGAATAAGTGAAAAGTGTCCAAGAACTTTTTGAGGGATGGTTTGCCCTTGCAAGTCCTGTCGATACCTATGAGCACCACACTTTGGATATGTCTCCATAGTCTCGTACTCTCCTCAAAACAACACGCAATCGTTGGCACATGCATGGATGCTATCGTAGTCCATGCCAAGCTTTCATAAAACATGTCGCGCATCATCACGAGACTCAAGCATGGTATTTCTAAGTGGCAATATATGATACTATAGCAACCTGAAAAGAAATCATAAAACACCTTGAAAAAGCACAATTGTTTTTTATAATGGTGTCGAAAAGAAATCAACGAAGTATATGTAGAAGGTACCTAAACAACTTGGTCATACTTGCATCACTCCACCCTTATTTTGCTTACACACTTAGGAGTGCAAGTAGCGTTTTTAGGCAAGATACTAAATACCCATCATATAATAGTATGGATGCTTCCTCTCTTAGCGAATTAGATGTCTCGGCATCCATGGGTATCAATGCATTGATCATTGCCTCCATCTCACACTCCAAGTTTGTAGGAAAGTATGAAAGGGTACATGTCTCCTCTGGTATTGACAGTATAGATTGGGTCGTGCTACCTTCCAAGTGGTGGATTGGCTTAGGCACTCCATCCATCGCATGCCCACGAACTCTTCTAACCGGCTGCAATAGGTGCATTCCTCCTTGGGATGAGATGTCACCTCCCTGTATAAATATTACGACCACGTCTAATATTTTTGTATATGATATTCAATTAGTTTGCGAAAATAATAGAAGGCATGATTAATACACATTTTTCTTACCGTTTGCTCAAAGTCTAAGATCGTGTAATCAATGGTCTTCGATTGAAACTCGCCAAACCGTTGTATGTGTTCTATAGACAAGTGACACTTTCGTCTGATTGCCAGCTTGCATTAAGAGCAAGGACATGGGACATGCTGATTAAGATATGCCTCGCGATCTTGAACATCACAACCATCATTGTTTTCCATTTTGTCTACATTACGACAAACAATTGTTTTTTATTCTCATTCTCTTTTTCTTTCTTAATTTGTTTGAGAAGGGATTTCTTCCTTTGTAACTCAACAAAATTAATGTCAACTAAATTCTTGGTTTTCTACCCCTTTCTTTGCACTCTTCATTTTATGTTCTCTTCCCCTTCTCTCCCTCTCTCTCTCTCTCTCTCTCTCTCTCTCTCTCTCTCTCTCTCTCTGTTGCCCTTCTCTTTGTTTCTCTCCACCCCCTCGTGTTTTCTCACTCATTCTCCTCTCTCCCTCCCTCTCTTTCTCTCTATTTTCCCATTTCTTTGTTATCTTTCATGTTTATTCTCTCTCTCTCTCTCTCTCTCTCTCTCTCTCTCTCTCTCTCTCTCTCTCTCTCTCTCTCTCTCTCTCTTTTCCTTTCTTCTTCTCCCTCTCTCATTTTCTCTCTTTCTCCCTCAATGCACCTCATTCTTAAAAAAAACAAAGAAAAAAAAGAAGAAAGAACAAAAACAAATCAAGAGGAGGATGGATTGTTCATCTCCTCTTTGCGACAAACCCTCTCTTTGTTTCTCTCCACCCCCTCATGTTTTCTCACTCATCCTCCTCTTTCCCTCTCCCTCCCTCTCTCTCTCTTTCTTACATTCTTTGTTATCTTTCATGTTTATTCTCTCTCTCTCTCTCGTGCTCTCTTCCTTTTCCTTTCTTCTTCTCCCTCTCTCATTTCCTCTCTTTCACCCTCAATGCATCTCATTCTCAACAAAAACAAACAAAAGAAAAGAAGAAATAACAAGAACAAACTAAGAGGGAACAATGTACTCACCGCAAAGGCATGAGGATAGATTCTTTGCCTCCTCTTCGCAATGGCCTCTCTTTTTTATTTGTGCACTTCCTCCTCTTCTTCACAAATGGCGATGATGGCAATGGCAGTGATGGCGGCGGTGAGAAGCTCTCCTTCTCTCTCTTTCTCTCTTCCTCTCTCTCCCTCCCTCCCAAAGGCACGATCTCTTTTGCTCTCTCTTTCACTCTTTGTAGAAAAATATCGTGCTCGGGTTTCGCTCGCTTTTTTTTTCTCTGAGTACCGTTGCTATTTGTGTCACATTTGCAATGCAAATAGCGACACCGCTAATATGCATCGCAACTGCCCGTCGCTATACCCCTATATCCTTGTAGTGTTTGTTCAAGAACCCTCTCCTCCCCATTCTCTCCATGTCTTAGAGAATGCTCATGTTGATTGCCTCCATATGCCATCAATGGCATCCTCTATATAGGTGCCCATACTCTCTTCTTTACTAAAAGTGAACCACCTTGATGGTTCAAACTACTCACTTTGGCCATGTGAGGTGGAGTGTATCCTTGATACCTTCTATCCTTAGGAGTTTGATACCCACCCTATTCCCCATCTAGTGGAGGATCCCACCGTTGGATCATCAATGGATCATGCGGCCTTATGGGATTTTGTTTTAGTGCATGTGCGCAAGTGGAAAGTAGTGAATGTGTGGACAAAGCTTGCTTCTTTAAACCATCAGAAGACATTTCCCACCGAATTACTCTCGAGAAGAAATGACATATGCTTGCTATTGATGATTCTCATTCCATGAAGGATCATATTAACAAGATGGAGGATATGAGGGATGAGCTTGCATCCTTAGCAGGATGATCTCTTCAGAGGATATGGCAATGATTATTTTGGCTCAGGTGCCATCTCCCCGGTTTAATGTCTTCTACCCTAGCCTTCTTACATCAAGGACCTATGAGAAGCTTCTATGGGAGAAGCTTGCCTCACTTGTTTTGGAGCATGACAAGTGCACCAAAGACTAACAAGACCTTCTAATACTGATGAATTGAACATAGAAAATATGGAATCACTGCTCCTAAAAATCACCTTGCAACAACAAAATTGATTTTCTTTAACATAATTTAAATATAGTCACATGGACACTTCAAGAGAGTGAACATCAACCGAATCGGCCTATGAGTCAAGACAAAGATGATTGAATTGCTAGGATCTTGAAAGGTGTTTTTGATACTCAACAAACCAAAAAGGACCAAAAAAATAAGCTATAAGTCTTTCCACTTTTCTAAATTTGACAAGAAAAAGGATAGAAATTTTATTTGGTCTTGGTTGACCCAGTTTGATAATTATTTCGACAAAGAAGCTTTTCTCAAGAAGGATAAAATCAAGTGTATAACCAATTATTTGATGAATAAAGTTTCACTTTGGTGGAATGTTCTACATCATAGCACCGACCGTCCAAGAACATGGGCTACTTTTCAAGAAAAAGTTAAAGAGATTTTTCTTCCATCTCAAATTCATCTTCAAGCAAGGCATAATTGGTTCAATCTATCTTGGCAAGAAGGTGATATTGTTTCTATCTATACCCAAGACTTTTGATGTTGTGCATGCTTGATGATTTTCTTGAGAGCACGCTACAACGTAAATATAAAGATGGCCTTCAATTTTTCATTCAAGCTAAACCGAATTCTCTTAAACCCACTTCTCTTTATGAAGCTATTTCGTATACCTATGATGTTGAGAAAGAATTCCAATCTATTGCCCAAATGCTTTGCATTCAACAATCTCATCCGCCTCGTTCCTTCAACAACAATCACAACCTGAAAATAGCTTTTATTCCTAACTATCCTAATTATTTTCCATCTAATAGGTCTTCCAATTTCTAACCACGAAATGCTAAAGTGCAAAGATACCCAAACAACAATTTGAACAACAAGGTAAAGTCTCAAACTGTAAACCTTAATGTTCAAAATAAAAAAGGCTAAATTTATTTGTTATCACTGTGGAAAATTTGGACACTTCCAAGCAAATTGTCAAGTTCCATTACCCCCTAAAAATAACCAAAACGCCACTCAATTGCACAACGTCAAATGAGAACCTAATTATGCTCCTAATTGGACAACCAATACTTTACAATAAGACGTGATTCATGACAAAAAAATCAGGTATGCCTATTTCTTTACATGTTTTATTGAAGATGAAGGTTGTGTGCATAATTTGGATGTGACTATTTTGCATGATCATGAATGTTCTCATGATTTTATTTTGAAAAAATTAATTAAGAGGTTGCAATTAGAAACCAGTCCTTCATTCTACAAGGGTAAATCTATATTCCAAAGTATTAGACATAATGGTACAAAAGAAATTAAGGGGTTAGAAATTTCTATGGGAAAATAAAAAGAAATATGTGATCTCCTAGTTGCACCTCTTCAATCATCAGATATTATTCATGGTATGCCTTTTAGACATTAATTTAATCTCGATATTGATTACCATACTCACATAATAATGTTTAAATTACATGGACAACTTGTTTCTTTGACTAGTGATCTTGAGATTGAATTGTTTCCATTGATCAATCATACATGGGCTAAGCAAGCACTTAGGAAGAAACACAAAGCATGCATGATTTTTGTGACTAAATTTGAAAATTCTAACTCTTTTGAATTATCACCCACACAGAAAAAGTTTATAGATTCATATACACATTATTTTACCGATGATTATCCACTTGAGTTGCCACCATCACGAGGAGAATTAGATCACAAAAGTGACTTGTTTCCTAGTGTTACTCCACCGTACAAAGCTCCCTATAAGCAGAGTCCTTTGCATCAAGAAGAAATTCAAGGATAAGTGATTGAATCACTAGAAAAGGGTTTAATTCAACCTAGTTTTTCTCTTTTGGTGCACTTGTTTTACTAGTCGGTATATAGAATGTATATTGATTATAGAGCTTTAAATAAAGTCAATGTTAAAAATCGATATCCAATTCCTAGAGTTGATGATCTACTTGATAAAATTAAAGGAGCTAAAATATTTAGCAAAATAGATATTGAATCAGGATACCGCCAAATTCACATGGTTTAGCTTATATATTTAAGACTGTCTTTAGGACATAGTTTGGTCATTATGAAATTATTGCTATGCATTTTGGTTTTACTAATGCACTGGCTACATTTTTCCAAATGATGAATAGAATTTTTCTAGATTATCAAGGTTTTTTCATTGTATTCTTTTGATAGTATATTATTTTTCAATAAATCAAAAGATTAACATAAGAAACATCTTTGCATTGTCTTTGATTTACTACACAAAAATCACTTGTATGCTAACCATGATAAAAGTTTGTTTTTTCAATGTCAAATTGAATATTTGGATCATATAGTTTTTGTCGAGGTATCAGTATTGATCCTAAGAAAATTCAGACCATTAAAGATTGGCCTAATCTTGAGAGTGTGTATGAAGTTCAATCTTTCCTAGTCTTAGCTAGATTTTATAGAAAATTTGTTTGAACTTTTTCCTTGATTACTTTGCCTTTGACTATGTTGGTGTGCAAGAATATTATTTTCCATTGGTGCCCTAGTTCGAGAAAATGTTTTGATACTTTGAAATGCATTTTGACCCATGTATCTATTCTTCAATTGCTGACTTTTTCTAAGCGTTTCTTTTTAGTTGTCACACTGATGCTAATGCTATAGGCATAGGTGTTGTTTTAATGTAGAATGATCATCCTATTATCTATACAAGTGGTAAGCTAAAACTTTTAAAACAAAACTATAGTATGCACCATAAAGAATTATCAGATGTAGTTCATGCTTTAGATATTTGGAAACATTATTCAATGGGATTTAAAGTTCTTATAAAGATTGATCAACGAGCTTTAAAACATTTATTGAATCAGTCTCTCATTTTTTATCGACACATTAAATGGGCTTCCTCCATTCAAAAATTTCACCCTATGATTCAAATATTAGCTTGGTCATATTAACGTTGTTATAGATGCATTAAGTCGTAGGTCACACGAAAGTGTTGTATCTCACCATTTGCTCGGATTTGATAAAGCCAAAAGTGTGTACTTAAACCATATTTCGATTGTAGAAATTTAAAACTTTGATACAATGATTCTAATGTATATTACTAATCTAGATTTTTCTTTTATTTGGCAAAAATTTCAAAATTAACATAATTGTGTTTGATAATTAATCTTATGTAAATGGGTTTTTATATTATCAATGCAAGCTATGTGTTATTGTGCCTTTTAGACATGAAACTGTGACTGAGATGCATAAGCTTGCAATTATGGGACATAGAGGTATCCAATCTACCATAACTACATGCAAAGGGTATTTTTATTGGTATGCTATGAGGCATGAGATCGCAAAGTTTGTTTTTGAATGCATTTTATGCTAGCAAATTAAGCATCACCATGGGAAAATTTTTTATGGTTTATTTATACATTTTACAATTTCTAATGGCCCATGGATACAAATCTCTATATACTTTATCACTAGCCTTCCTATTACATCTTCTCATCTCATGACATAATTTGGACCATTGTTGACCGATTTAGTAAACAATCCTATTTTATTCCCTATAAAAATATTTTGTTTGCTCCCCAAGTTGCCAAGTTGTTTATTAATACAATATTTTAAAATCATGGGTTTCCTAAGGTTATTATATTTAGCTGAGATGGTTGATTTTGCAATAACTTTTGGGTAGCTCTCTTTAAGAATTATTTCTAAGATGGATTTTACTTTAACTTTTTATCCTGAGAGTAATGGATAGACTAAAGTAACCAATAGTACAATTCTTGATCTTCTTAGATCTTACACAATTGACCGACCTAGTAATTATTCTTCAATTTACCTACAATAATACCCCCACATTTTGCAATCGGTGGAGCTCCTTGAAGTTGTTTATGGAAATAAATTACTATTCCTATGACCACTATTGCTAGTGATGTTCAAGTGCTGACTCTTTGGCTATTGACCATAGGAAAATTTTAGAAGAAGTCACCAAAAAGATTAGACAAGCTCAATTGAGGTACACATCATAAGCCAACAAAAGATGCAATGCTATTAAATTTCAAGAAAATGATCTAGTCTACTTAAGATTTGAAAAAAGGAGGCATCAATCCATTGAAAAGCATTTGAAAATTAAGTTAGGAGCCAAATATTATAAGCCATTTAGAATCTTCCACAATATAAATAAAAATGCATTTAGATTGGGTATTCCTCCTCACTAGCAAGTGCATGATTCTTTTCATATTAGTTTATTGAAACCATTCAAGGGAATACCTCTAGCTACTCCTATAGTTGAAGATACACCTTTGTTAGAGGTTGATATTGAAATTTTAGTTCCCAAAGTAATCCTTGATCGTGACCATACTACTACTCGAACATGCAATCAATATTATATGTATTTGGGTATAGAAATCATTTAGTGGAAGAATCACAATGGATATAGAAATCATCACTAACTTTGCAATATGATAATCTAATTAATGCTTGCTACTCTGAATCATATTAAATATTCCACAAACACAGATTTCTCACAGGAGATAGTGTTCCGTAAAATCTATGGAATCTTATAGTGCAAATTTGATGCAAGGAAGATAGCACTTGCATGTGGTTGGCCACCCTTGCATATTTTTATTTGAGTTATCAATTGACGGTGGTTGTTTTTTAACCCCCAAGAAATGTTATGAATTTATGTTTATCACGATATTTTACATGGATTATATTTATCATGGTATTTTACTAAAAATATGAATTTATGTTTATCATAGTATTTTATTGAGATTATGAAATTATCACATTATTTTATCAAAATTTATTGTGAATTTTATTGATTTGTTGCATAATCCGCGACTTATCATACGTATGTATACATACATGCTAGCAGATAGATGGAAGAACATTAATGTGTGTTGTGTTGTGGTGAGTAGATAATTAAATGGAGTAATTAAAATATTATTTTTGAATTACATTATTTTATTTGTGAAATTTATATGCTCTTCAACATGGAAAAAATATTAATGGAAGCAATATATTTTTTGTGCAGCTATTAATGCAAAGACTTTGCATGTGTACATGTGCAATAGATTTATTTTTGATGTATTAATTAGGGAAAGCAAAGTACTATTTTTGTAAACCTTTTAGAATAGAGTGTGTTTTGATTTATTTACACCAAAAGCAAGTCATGTAAAGTGAAGAAAAGCAAGGAACACAAAAAGGATGCTTTCAATGTAGTTTGGGCACAAAAGCTTACTTTAATATTATATATACATGCATGGAGGAGGTGCTCACCCATCCATGGGGGGAGATTGTACCCAATCTTATGTTGTGTAAGTTTGGTGTTATTTTCTCTCATGCTATTTGTCTACTCTCTAATTTGTTCTCAATTATATCCTATTCTATGGTGAAGGCAAGCAACATGACATGTTTTTGCATTACTCAAACATGGAAGTAAGCCTTATCACATGTAGGATCTTTTGAGGATTTCTTGTGACCCACAAGATGGCTAGAACAACACCATGGATCTATTAAGGGTCATGTCACTCCTTTTTGGGACCACGTTGCTATTCATTTTATATTTTCCATGCTAGATATCACCTCATATTTTGGTAAATTTCAAGCATGAGGCCTTTGGGATATGGACGATAAGGGCATTTATGGCACCTTGGTTCATAATCTTAAATCAGTTTGCTCGTAGGCTTCTATTTGCCTTCTGTCTTACTTAAGCTATAGTATTCTTAGGATGTAAGGGTTTGGGCTAGGGCCATTTTAGGATTTTCTTATATATATATATATATATATATATATATATATATATATATATATATATATATATATATATATATATATATATATATATATATATATATAAGGGAATCTAAGACACCTTGTTTCATAATCTTGGATTGGTTTTCTCATGTGCTCCTATTCACCTTCTATCTTACTTGAGAGCTTGATTTGTTGCATTTAGATGTAGCTTTAGACTTTAGACTTATGTGAGGATTTGACTAAATTCCTTGCACATTAGGTTGATTTTGTCTCTTAGATAGAGTTTAGTTGGTTGATTTAAGGGCTTGGGCCAGGGCTACTTTAGGATTTCCCAAATATACATAAAGGTATCTATGGCACCTTGGTTCATCATCTTAAATTTCATAATCTTAATTTAGTTTCTCTTATGCTTTTATCTACATTCTATCTTCCTTGAGAGCTCAATTGGTTGTATTTAGATGTAGCTTTAGACTTTAGGCTTATGTGAGGGTTTGACTAAATTCCTTGCATCACATTTAGTTGTTTATTCTTCTAGCTCGTTAAACTTATTATAGCAAAGGATCTAGTAAAGTTCAATTTGAATTTTTAGTTTGGATTTATGCAATACACAATGTTCAAGCTATGTATCATTTTGATATGGTTTTCATTCATGACGGTTTTGTCATCATGGCTTGTGAAATTGAACCCTCAAGGTAAGGCAACTTTACCTCTCACTATTGTTATGTATCTTTATAGCTTGTACCCTCTCTTTTCCTCCCTCTACCTCTCTCTATCCCTCTTTACATATCTTAAATTTTATATACCTCTCACTATTGTTATGTATCTCTATTGCTTGTAACCTCTCTTTACCTCCCTCTACCTCTCACTATTGTTATGTATCTCTATCACTCGTAGCCTCTCTTTCCCTTGCTTTCCCTCTCTCTGTATCTCTCTATCCCTCTTTACATGCCTTAAATTTTAACATCACTAATTCTCTTTTTATATCATCCTCTCTCCCTCCCTCCCTCTCCCTCTCTCTCTCTCTCTCCACGATGGATCTCTTGCCATTTTCAAAATCCATTTATCAAAATTTCTAAGTCCATTTTTGGCCTTGGAAGAACTATTTAGTTAGTATTAGTTGACTAAGGTCCTTCATAAGTCTTATATTTCTAATTGCTACATATCCTCCACTATTTCCTTACGATTGTCACTAGTAGCAACTCATGCTTATTATCCTCAACTCGCAAGAAGCATATAAGATACTTCTTTGGACATGAAAGAGGATGCATTCCCTTGACTTTTGGTTGTGGTTGAGTTAGATATACTAGAACAATGTCTCACTTCAATTTTCTCTCTTCCTATGAGGAGTAAGGTCACAAGAAGATTCAACATAAGAAGATAGAGATTCTCTTTTACTTGATGGTTTGGATTTGTGTTGTAAGTCTATACTTATCTAGTCCTCAAAATCAAGTTCTAATCGCATTGTGTTTTAAGTCATATGGATTTAGATAAGCTTACATAGGTCATATGTGACACACGCGTGCGCGTGCACGCACGCACGCACGCGTGCACGCACGCACGCGTGCACGCACGCACAGAGAGAGAGAGAGAGAGAGAGAGAGAGAGAGAGAGAGAGAGAGAGAGAGAGAGAGAGAGAGAGAGAGAGAGAGAGAGAGAGAGAGAGAGAGAGAGAGAGAGAGAGAGAGAGAGAGAGCTTAGCTTGTGTATCTTATCACTTTATGTATGCTTTATATACATAAGGGATAGAGAGAATGGACACCCCAAAAGTCCCTTCAATTTGCAATTATCCATGGTATGTTACTTTCCATAATGAAACTCAATTATTGATGGTAGATATATAAGTAACTAGCTTGGTGGCTTTCATCCATGTTGTAACTTCATCACCTTAGCTCCACATTTGTTTACACAAGCAAACCTTCTTTATGATCACATGCTTTGTTACTATTTTCCTCCTATGAGTGGTGCTTAGTGATGAATTCCTCTTGAGACTTCTAATTGAAACATTCACTAAAACCTCAACCATTCGATACTCATTATCATTTTTGGGGCAAACAAGTGAGTATTTGGATGTAAATTCAATCGATTCATGAAATAAAAATAATCTCCAATGATGATGAGCCCAAGGTTTCCATTACCTTTGGTAAACACACACACACACACATATGCATACATGGTACATGTGTGTGCACATGATCCTCTAGAGGTGCACCTACATTTATATGCACACATAGGTCTATCAATAAAGAAACTAATCTTAACTCTAGGTGCTATATATGTATACATATAGTCTAAGTATGTATGTGCAGTGTGGCATCATGTTGTATGAAGTGCAACCCCTTAGTTTTTTGCCACAAAGGGGAGCATCAATGCTATCCAAAAATGTAATGCACACCCTTGGTGAGCTTTGCAATGATGCATTACCAATGACAATGAGGGGCCAATAGAGTGGCACTAAAGGATGAGTTGTTTGATGGTTTTACAAAAACCAATATGTAAAAAATATCATATTGCTTAACTGCTTGACTCACATAAAATCTATATTCAGTATCATTTTGCATAAAGTGCATTGTTTGTTGCACATGAATCACATAGTTTGTTTCGTTGTTTTATCGTGCAATTGCTTCCCTTTGCTCATAAAAAAATAGAAAGCAAGTGAGTTGCACGTTACAAGCTGCAACCTCACAAGCTTTGCAATGATGCCAATTGCATGGAGTGTGGCTAGTTAGAAAATGCTAGTAAGACTAGTTAGTATGTATGATGTTAATGAGACTTGTATGTCATAGAACATGCCATAGGAATTCCAAAAGATGCGAACTTTATCCCATATTTTTCATGAGGTAGAATAATTTGGCTAAAATTAAGTGCCTTTTAAGGTAAGGAGGAGAAGAAGATGCTCGAATAAATAAGCTAATAAATAGAAAATGTTTGTTAGTGGTTGAATAGAAAGAGACAAGTAGAGGGAAAGCTAAAGGTCAATGGATGTTGTTTGATTGGTTGAATTAAAAAAGCTTGTTGGTATCTTGTGGGGGATATATCCATTGTAGCATAAGTCCAATATCCCACAATTGATGTTATTATATCTACTTATCCACAATGACATGATGATTATTGATTTCTAAAAAAGAAATAACATTATGTGATGCCATAAACTCTTGTAAGAGCCAAAAAGATCGAGGTCATTATATTGCCACTATTGGTTGGGTGATTGATAATGGAGTACCAGATATAAAGAGGTGCCATGTTAGGGACCCAAATTTCTTGAAGTCTTGAAAGTAAAGTCATCCTCATGTGGCACACTCTTCGACATTCATTCCTTTGAAAAATCCAAGTTTGATCTACTTGCCAGCCTTCATGAAAGTTTAGTCAAGTCTTAGCATGGCACTATCCATGCTTATACACTAGCACACTTCAAATGCTGGGTTGTTGAGCCATGCTTTGCTTCACTTTGTTTTCGATCTCAATGAAAGTCTAGGTAACTCTTACCATTACACCGTTCATGGTTATACACTAGTAGGCTTCAAATGCTAGGACGTCGAGCAGAGCTTTGCTTCACTCTACTATCATTTTCAGGAGAGCCTAGTCACTATCGATGGTTATACGCAGGCAGACTTCAAGTATTAGGACATCGAGGAGAGCTTTGCTTGGAGTCTTTTTTGTGCCAATACTTGAAGCTTGATAAAGTTTTGCCCTTTGGATGGTTAGGGCTCTTTGGGTGTGCCCCCTTGAAAATGGCCGTTGAACCTTTGGGAGGGACAAGATGACTTTTGCCTGAAGTGACTTTCTCCAAAAGCGAGCGGTTTGGACTAATAAGGCTAGCAAAACGAAGACCTACCGAGAGGGACCCTGTTTGACATTTCTTCTCATCCCCTCTCTCTCTCTCTACTCAGGGGCGCGCGGGCGCACACACACTCTCTCTCTTTGATGTCTGCACGACCTCAGCATAGATCCAGATTCGTGAATTTTGGTTTTCCTTTCGCTTCCATCCTCTCATAAGCCTTTTCTCTCTCTCTCTCTCTCTCTCTCTACCATTGCGCCTCCTCGCCTTCCTGCTACAACCAAGCAGCTTCCTTTGCCTGAACTGGCCTGCGTTTTCTGTCCCATTCCTCACCTTGATCGCTGCCATTGGAGCACGCACAGCAGTGCTATGATCGGAGAAACCAAACGCGAGAAGTGGATCTCCCTTCTATGATGAGCGAGCCATTGGCAGACGAAGCGGTGAGCCAATCGAAGCTGCCGTCTGTGGAATTTGGCAAGGATAGCTATGGACTGGATGTGGTGAACTTGAAAGACCATCGAGGTTTCTCAGCACAGGTGCTCTTTGTGCCAATGATCTTCATGTCAGTGTTTATATCAATATTATTAAAACAGCATTGTGGTGCCGATGAGCAAGGAGGTTTTATCCATAAGAGATATTCTGAATGACTACCTCACGAGTTGACATGGTGATATTAGCTTGGTTGCTGAAGGCTTACAGATCAAAGTTATTCCCTGCTAGGCACCTCCCCATTGTGTCTCTCCCCCTTCTCAAAAGAGAAGATTGACTAGATCCATAAATGCATTTGCCAGCTCCATTATCAATCACGGTTTTCTCACACATCTATTGGATAGCAGCCGTTGATTGATTGACATGACCTTAAACAATATCAGGTCTCCCTCTCCTTGTAACCTGCAGGATATAAAATGACAGCTAACCTATGAACATATGATCCCTCTACGGCTGGAGGCATTCAAAGATGTCTCTTCCTTCATCACAAAAGCACTGCTGGTAGTGCCTCCCCTTGCTGATCCTAGCTCTCCATCCTAATAGACCCTGAGGGAGTGTTACCCTCAATCATCTTCCATGGCAAAAGGGGAAGTTGACACTCTCTAGAGCTTCTACCTTATACCCCAAGATGGATACATGGAAGTCCTAAGGCAGATATGAGAGGCACTTAAAATGTTAGCTCATGAGTGAGTTTGGGCATGTGGTTTAGTGGGGTGGGCATATTAGATATTTTAGGCACTTTTAATTTGTCCTTGTTATGGTGATTTTGGCATTTATGGGTGATTGACCTGATGCATTGATGGCATTATTTATTGCCTACCTATATATTCGGCTCCTTCCTCCTCAGAGTGTATCATTCATCACTTGCAAATTCCAGTGGAGCCCCTATTGGAGACAGGGAGTCGGAGCTGGTGCTATTGCCCACACAACCAATGACTCATTGTTGTATGTGATTGTCTCATGTTTGGTATATGGATTCCATTTCCCAAGCATATCTCTGAGTTCTCCCTGTTCACCGTTCTTGTGTTCTTCTATTTTGTTTTTTCTCTTGTGCTATGCAATCTTCTACGCTTCCATCGCAACACCGACTTCCGACGTTTATGTTCGGGCTCTTGGTGTTGTTTTATAATGTGGACAAACTACCCTCATAGTTTTCTAGTGCTGATCTGCTTTCATCTGTTTGTTGGAGCCTAGGCGACTAGTTTTTGGGTATTCCCTGCTTGTTGTTTGCAGCCTTCGATCTTTTGCATTTTCATGCTGCAGTTGTCAGAGTGCAGTGAATGTGGAAGTGTATGGACAAGACTGAAAGAAAATTGAACACGAGAGAGGGAGAGAGAAAAAGAGACAAAAACGAAGAAATCTGCAGTCAATGAATGCTGAAATGAAGAGGGCAGATATACAAGGCTATACATGTATCTCCTCAAGTCATCTCTCTCCCACCGGCAAGTGTAAAGCAAGTGAGGAGAGCAGGTTGTCAATTCGACCTAAATAGGAGGAAATAATGCAAGAAAATAATGCGGTTGGCCAACAAAAAACTGGTCGACTTGATAAAAAATTTGCCAATTGCTGCACAAATGAATAAAATAATGAGTGATCAGTTCTCAAGCTGCCACATGGCATCATCGTTTGCTTGACAAACTAGCCGTACATTATGTATATTGAAAATGTCCACTGAGTGATAGGAACAATGAATAATGCCCTCCGAGAGTACCCCCAAGAGAATTGATTGCACCAATGGTAATCTGAGAAATGCTAGAGGCACTGGCACCTGCTCTCTCTCTCCAAGAACTGTCCAGTGATGAATGAATGTGGAGGAGGGAGGCTGACAATAAATAGGCCAAATAAATACCTAAAATATGACAGGTCGGCCAGCATTTAAAGGTCGGCCAACATAAAATGCTGGCTGACTGGCTGCAAATAATGCCAATCCACAATAAATAATGGCAAATAAAATGCCTAAAATGTCTCTATACCCAGCCTGCTGAACCACAAGTCCAGACTCAACCATGAGCTGACTAATCTGCTAACAGATACGCGGATGTGGCATGTAGATAGTCCACATGTACTGTTCAATAGGAGTGGAAGCCATGGTAATGGTCTATTGAGGTTTCTTAGGAGAAAGACCTTGGGCCTTAGTATGATACTCCTCGTCCACATGGCTTGATCTTTGGCAATGTGTGCAAAATCTATTTTTCTCAGGGAGTTATTGCTAGACGGGTTTTGTTTCTTTGTTTCTATCAGAGGAAGGGGTGTAATCCTTGTTTTGGCTTGCCTTCACATGAAACCAGCCTTCCTTCTTGGAATGGGTGGTGATAACCTGATTTAAGAGTTAATTACATCAATAAATAAATGCACATAAAATGAAATACACACTTTACCATAACATTCTTGGACAGTAGACACCCTGTTGGCCCCAAAATTGGCGCCCCTTGTGGTATTTCTTTAGCTTTCATTCAATTGGAAGGAGTACAACTCGAGATTCTTCAATCTCCTCCTGCTAACCAATTGCTGTTGCTGTCATAAATGACCAGCAAACCTTTTGGGTCATTTGCCCCTTGATTCACCCAGGACTTCTTCTCCAATTTGACCCTTGGCTGGCCAAATGCTGCCCCAAATCAATTTGGGATGGGCTGGCTCCTGAAATCCCTTGATAATCTTCAATTATCAGCTGTTGATTTCAGTCCTTGAGCCTTCAATCTCTGGCACGGATCCCAAGGTGGCCGGTAAACTCTAATTTTTGCTATAAATTAGGGTTTACTGTAGAAATTACAAATCAGCCCACCAAAAATGGCTGAAATCTCCTCCAAATGGCTGAGAATGGCTGAGCATAGGCTGAAGGAGATGACAGAATGCTGTAGAGAGAGAAAATTTTGAGATTTGTCGCAAAGAATTGATCAAAATCAGCTGCTGCCCTGCTGTACCAGCCCCAAACGGATGCATCAACAATAGGAGCATCAGAGACTGTGATCTTTAGGAGAAAGTGCATCAGCAGCAATTGCCAACTTCCCAAGGTCAAGAATATGCAATCTCCATCACCAAAATGGTCTCTAATGGCTGGGAAATGGCCCCAAAAGTTGACAACAACAGTTCAACACCTCTTCCCAACAGCTCCAAAATGAAAAAACGAGATTTCTCTCTCCCTTCAGTCCTATTTAACCTTTCCTCCACTTGCATGGGAAAGTTTTGCCAAGTGGCAGCTTTCTTAATCCATTTTCAGCAATTTCCAGCCATTTAATCCATTTTCAGCAATTTCCAGCCATTTAATTTAGCCCTTAATCCATGCCCAAAAAATTGACCTTGCCCATCCAAAAATTAATTGGCTAGGCCATTTGCAACCCAAAGTGGTCCCATGTATTAATTGACCCTTGGACAAGCATTAATCCATTAATTAATGCCTAGTCCCTAGTGTCACCACTGACACTTAATGGCTAATTAATGGTCCTAGGGGCAAAGCGACACCAAAATTCACCTAGAATCTAACAAGTGTAACTTGTTACAACTTTTGCCTTTGACACCCATCTTTTTCACAGGGTCCTTCGGCCTTCAACTGTGAAAAAGTAGCTTGCATCTCACATGTGTATCTTTTAATTGCACATTTGATTAATCCTTTAATCAAATGCCAATTAAACATAAGCAAAGCATCAAATTTTCACGTCCTCGTGACATCACGTCTTGTGAGTTCTTGCCATTGCTAGGTTTCCCTTGTGAAGAAAAGGCAACTCGACCCCTCTCTGAACAAGAGTTAGTGAAGAATTTCTTGTGTACTTGATCGTGCAACCTTGTGTAATGCAAGAACTGACACTTGAACTCACAGAAGGTGGGCAATTAGGGCAATTACTTTTCAGAAAACTTGTTTAAAAAGAATGTAATTTGATTGTTCTTTGAGTTTGGTGAGCCAGAAGTGGTAAACTCAGTAACTATCGATATTCAAGTAACTTGACTTTTAAATCATCCCCTTTCTTAATGGAAAATTGTTGAAGCGCAAAGTCAAGATTGCTACGTCGAGTGCGATCTCTCACCACATAGTAGTCAATGAGATGACTCCAATGCTCAAATACAAGGGGAAAATGTTGTATAACTGAGAGTGAAACTTAGTAAGCAGCCCTTGCATTAACTCAACATTGGCTATGGTATTGCAGGCTCTTCATTGACAGATGTGCTCAAGGTGAGCTAGTTGAGGGTCTAGCATAGGTTGAAGACTAATTACTAGGTACCAAATTCTTTGAGATTCAAGTACTTGTTGCATGAAGTTCGACCAAGTGGTGAAATTTGACCTGCTAAAACGAGTCTTATTCGTGAAGGCATTCTTGGCCGTTGCGATAGGAGTGGTAGTGCTTGGACATGTATAAGGTGCGTAATGGGGGTAGGGTGGATAGGATGGGGAGTGGAATACACTTTAGAAGGAATCCCAGAGTGCCTACCATGCATGCGGAAAGTGTACACAATGGATCGAAAAGTGGGAATGGATTGACTAAGCATGGGCATGGTGACTCCATGAGTAGCATGTGGAGGAGGAATAGGGACACGTGGGGCAAAGGATGAAAATCACTATGTAGGAGTGACCTATGGAGTTTGTAATAGCGCACCATAAGCAGAGGATGAAAACCTGTGTTTGAGAGGCCGGTAGATGAGGATGTGAGTGTCTGGGGGAAGTGAGGGGTATATCCATCATCATCGTTCGAGAGTAAAAGGATATGCTCATTTGCGGAAATGTGGGAGGCAATGTGTTAAAGGGTGGCATTCCCCCTAATGATGTAATGTGGTGCAAAGAGGTAGTGAAGTAAGGGTAGGTAGAATATGGTGTGAAGAAAGAGAAAGTGCTTGGAGCGGAGATGGAGGTTCCAACCCCTAGTATGCTAGATGCGGAAGTGGAGTGCAATCTGAGGTTTTGGAATGAAGAAGAGAAGAAATTGAGGTGTGGATTAGAAGTGGATGGGATGGGAAGGATTTGAGAAGATTGGTTTATATGCCCAAATGAAACAAAAGATGTAGATATAACTGATGAAGGATGTTTGCTTCGAGAGCCTCCTCTATTGAAGTTTACATACTGAAAATCATCTTAGATCCTGCACACCAAAAGGAGAAAGAGGAGAGGGTTTTGATTCATACAACTCAAAGGGGTTGTATGAGCATGACATTGGGCATGGCTAAGATGAAGAAGATGAGTCGCCAATCGTCCTAAATGTCTTATGTCCTCCATGATCAGAGAATGGTCAGTCTCACCAAACGGTCCGAATGAAGTAGCAAAGCTAGTAGGAGGGGTGTAAGCTCAACTATATGTGATGCACAAGTACTCTTCGAACTCCTACTGTAACCAGCCTTCCTTTCGTGGATGGGTGGTAAATCCTTGATTACAACTTAATTACAATAGCAAACATTTAATGCAAATTTGAAAATACAAATTTACCTACTGATCTTGGACAATGCACACCCGATTGGCTGCGAAATTGGCGCCCCTTTCGGTATTTCTTTAGCTTTATTGAAAAAGAAATTGATTTACAATGGGATTCTCCCAATCCCTTTCGGTATTCCAACTCCCTTTGCTGTTCAAAATCACCAGTAAGTCTTTAATCCGATTTGCCCCTTGATTCGGGCAATCAATTGCCTTCACTTGCTTTGATGGAGATGGAAAATGCCCTAAATTCAATTATTTGTTGGTCCCTCCACTTGAATAGACTAAAAACAGCTTCAGCCCTGTTGAATCCAAGTCTTGGAGCTTCCAATTT
This sequence comes from Lygodium microphyllum, assembly GCF_053477565.2. Classification (NCBI taxonomy): domain Eukaryota; kingdom Viridiplantae; phylum Streptophyta; class Polypodiopsida; order Schizaeales; family Lygodiaceae; genus Lygodium; species Lygodium microphyllum. The sequence continues at coordinate 92,564,612 of NC_141140.1, read as the reverse complement.
TTGGCACACTTCTCGAGGCTGCTACTAAATCTTAATTTTTGCTACAGATTAGGATTTACAGCATAGAAATCTGAAATTTCTCAGCCTCCAAGGGTCCAAATGTTGAGATCTTCAAAGCAAGGTTGTGAAATGGCTGGGAGATGAGAGGGAAAGCTATAGAGAGAAAATTCAGAGTTTTGTCGTGAAGAATGATTGAAAATTAGTCAAATGCAGCTGCTGCCTTGCCCGTCACAACAGCTTGTAGATGCAAAGAACTGAAGAAAATCAGTCATTTACTGCTGTTGCCCTGTCTCAATAGCCTGTAGATGCTGTCTATTGCTGTTGATTGGTCTTCTCTTGCCCTTGGCAGCCTCAGAAGGTCCTCCAATGGCTGCAAATCAGACCAGCAGTCTCCCCTCCTTCTCTCTTGCAGGCTGAATTTATAAAAATTCCTCTCTCTAGTCTCTAAAGACGTTTTTCAGTCTTGCATGGGCATTTTTGACAAGTGGTAGCCTTCCCAAATGGTTTTTTCAGCATTTTTCATAATTAAATATTAATTTTCAGCCTTTAAATACTGAAAAATTATTCTAATAATTATTTTGGTTCCTTGAAAAATAATTTGATTGGTCAATATTTAAATTGGCTAGGCAACTTCCAATCCCAAGTGTCTCTACGCCATCTTTGACCATCAGTTTGGTGTTAGGTACTATTAAACACCACTTCTCTAGTATCACCAACTGACACTTATGGCTAAATGGATGACCTAGGCCAACAACTGGCGCCAGATACCACCAAGTACTTGTGCAGCATAACTTATAGCAACTTTTGCCTTCAAAATCTCGTAATTTCTTCGGGTCTCGGGCTTGTAAATTTACTTTAACCCTAGTTGCACCTCACATGTGCAACATTTACTTAATCATGTGATTAAAAATTAATCCACATGTTAAGTGAGGTTTCAAAAATACATGTCTTCATGACACCTACTATGTGATGTGACTAAAATTTGGAATAGGAGAATAAAAAGAAGGTGAAGTTGAAGGTGGGGTGTTGTCTTTCTTAGAGTCCATAATATCTCCTTAGGGCCTCCAATGATAGAGAGACCTGATAAGACATTGTGGGAGCCCCAAGAAGGTGTCTGAGACATTATGGATCGATTACATATCATTCATGTACCTCGTACAAAACTAAGGTCCCACAATTTCCACAGGAATGGCCATGTTTGATACATAGAGACTCAAATAGTGATGTGTAAAACTCAAATCCTTAACGCAAAACACAAAAACACAAACACAAACGGAGAAAAAAGAGAACTCTGAAGTGAATAATTCAATGCTGTAAATGAAGGAAAGAATGTACAAGATGCTTAAGGGTAGAGCTCTGCAACAGCCGGTGGCTCTTGTGGGAGTAGGTTGAGGGATGTGTCGATGTGTATCGTCCATCGGAGATGGATCTTGAGTGCAGTAACCATTGGTCGGAGCAGAGGCTGATGAAGAAAAGTGCTGAAAACACAAAAGCGACCTGACGTAGATGATGAAAGCTGATCATTGGTAGTGGTGGGAGGTTGGGTGATAGCTGTAGACCATGTAGTAGCAGTTGCTGGGGGCTGGATAGTAAGAGGGTTGATGGTGGCTGAAACCTGCAAGACAAGGATGGGATTAGAACTACTCCTTGTTTTATGAAACTTTTGGTAATTTACTGTTTTGGGGCTGTTTTAAAGAGCTAATTAGAGGGTAATACTTTTTTTGCTCAACAAAAGGCACAATGCATATGAGCAAGGGCCCAAAGTCCGAGTACGGCTCTCAAACTTGATTTAAAGGTCATGGGAAACGATTGCTAATCTTATTCGAAAGATGTAACTCCTTTGAGAATTTAGAAGACAAAAATGCTAAAAAAAGTACAAATCATTTTGCATTTAGATTCAGGGTAGAGTACCACACAATGAGTACACACTGTTTGTTCTATATGTGATGAAAAGGTCTTTGCACATGCATGTGCATCGCGAGTGCCATAGTTCCAATTAAATTTTTATCTATTTTAGTTTTTATTAATGTATTTTTATTTTAGAAGACATAGTGATAATGTTGTTCATAATTTAAGAGAATGATTTAACAATGATTGTCATTACCTCGTCTATGTTCGATATTGGCTCATCCTCTTTGTTGTTGATGTAAGGAGTGTCAGCTACATAGTTTGTATGTTGTTTCTCTTGCTGGTTCCCTTTCTCCTTGTAGCATTGGTCAATTTGTTTGCAACAACTATACTTGGGAAGCTTGTTCAATTAATCTCTCACTTTTAGTGTTGTTAGTCTATCATCTCCCATTTGTGAGCTCTTGTTAGAGTTTGATGGAGACATGGGAGCTCTACCATTTTGGCATGCATTTTTCCTATTTTAGGCCCTTTCCCTATGCTAGTCAGTTAGTTTACACCTCTTGCTGGTCACAGACTGTCCAGCATGCCATGACATTATTTATGGCATTTTTCCATGTAGTCAGACTGCATTTGTTGCAGTCCTATGGCCTATTTCAGCTGGTTGGCCATATTTATGGCATATTTATGCAGGCCATCTAGATTTGGGAGACTTCAGCTATTTATATCTGGTCCCTCCCCTCTTTGCAGGTTACTTCTCCCACTCCGGGTACACTCCTCCGTCTCCAATGCTGTTGCTGCTGTCATCATTTCCAGCTAGATCTAGTGCCCTCACTGACGCCTCAAGTTGTGTGCAGGGACTGATCAATCCTTCTATTTGTATTCAGTCAGTGCAGATTTCTTTCTTCTTTCATCTTCTTGTTGTCTTCTTCTCTCTGTGTTTGTGTTCCTTTTTCCGTTGCACGCTCTCACATGGTATCATCACCTAAGAGAGGACACAGTGCAGTCTATCTAACGGAGACCACCCAGGCGCAAAACACGGGCATCAGCCCTTGCATTTGCTCACAATGGCCTTTTGACTGCAGACGCACATTGGTGACAATCTTCTCTAGTCGACAACAACTTTTGCAGCAGGAGACAACATGTTTTCCTTAGGCAGCACATCTACACTTTTGTAGCTTATTTCCTCCTATTCCTGTGTTGTTGCCAGCTAAACACAGATTTTTCTAGGTTCTTGAAGATGTCTCAACACCAGTTTTTCAGCTTTATTGACTCAAAGGATGAGGTGTCTCATCATTCCTTTGAGAGATGGTGAGATTATCAGAGGTTAGAGTCCCCCGTTTGGACTCCTTGTTTGGAGCACCCCTCTCCTTCTCCCTCCCTTCATGTTTCCCATAAGACTTGGCCTATTGGCCTTAAGATGCCTTACATGGTACTCGTTATATAGGTGTCCATGCTTTCTTCTTTGCCCAAAGAAGAAAAGTTGGATGATCCCAACTATTCTCTATGGTTGTGTAAGGTGGAGTGCATTCTCGACACCTTCGACCTTTGGGAGTTTAATTCTCTCCTTGTTTCCTAGCTTGTGGAAGATCCCACATATGGGTCATCAATAGATCGTGGAGCCCTTTGGGATCGGCTTAACTCTCGAGCCAAATCCTTTCTCTTTATGAGTTTACAAGATATTGTCATGGTTCATGTTTGCAGATTGAAGACTGTAGCAGAGGTGTGGAAGAAGCTTGTGTCTCTTTACCATCAAAAGACATTTGTCCACAGGGTCTCCTTGCAAAAGAAGCTTCGGATGCTTGGTGTTGATGACTCTTCTTCTATAAAGGATCACATCAACAAATGGGAGGATATGTGGCATGAGCTTGTGTCCCTTGGGAGGATGATATTTTTGGAGGATATGGCCATGATTCTATTAGCTTAGCTACCATATTTTAAGTATGATGTCTTCTACACCAGCCTAGTGACTTCAAGGATCTGCAATACACTTCTTTGGGAGAAACTTTCACTGCTAGTCTTGGAGCATGATGAGCATCTTAGAGAGGTGGGCACTACCTTCGAATCCCTAGACCATAGTAACATCAAAGGGGGGTTTCATCCACTACTTTGTTATTAAGTATTTCTACTCCTTCCCCATCTCCTTAGGTTTCCTCGGGGGGGATTGAGCCGTCAAAGGGGGAGTGTTCTTCATTGGGTGAGGAGGATCCACCTTTCCTTAGTGAGGAGTCGTCTCTCCCACAAAGAGGTGCATTACAAGTACCAGAGGCTTCTTGAGACGCCTCTTGACCCATGCAGGTCACAGCTAGGATCCTGGCCCGATGGGACATCTCATGTAGGATTTAGGGATTACTCAGTTCCTTGAGACGCCTCTTGAGCCACGTAGGTCAGCTAGGATCCAGGCTTGACGGGATAGTTCACTCTATGTGAACTATGCTCTTATGTCTTAGATTCTTCGGGACCACGAGCCCACTATAGTTGATGAGGCTCTTGCACAAGATGTTTGGTGGAGTGCTATACAAGCTAAGTTTGATTCTTTTGAGCAGAACCACACTTGGGAGTTGGTTCCTCAATCGAAGAAGCGGAAGGTGATTGGTGTGAAGTGGGTCTTCAAGACCAAGTATCTTGCAGATGGGACCTTGGACAAGCATAAGGCATGGCTTGTTACCAAGGGATTTTCTCAATGGGCAGGTTTGGATTATTTTGAAACTTTTGTACCGATTCCTCAGATGTCGACTATTTGAGTTATCTTGTCGTTTGTTGCCTATCATCATTGGCCCCTTTATTAGATGGACGTGAAGTCGGCCTTTTTGAATGGCATCTTGGAGGAGGAGATTTACATCTCATAGCTGCTTGGTTTTCTTGTGCAAGGGAAGGAGGACTATGCTTACAGCTTGCAAAAGGTCCTCTGTGGCTTGAAGCAAGCTCCTAGGGCTTGGTATGAGTGGATTGATCGATTCTTCTTGGACAGTGGCCTCCATTGATCGGATCATGACCCCAACCTTTATTGCTAGGTTGTGAAGGATAGATGTGTCTTGGTCATCTTGTATGTTGATGATCTCATTATTACAAGGAGCGATACACTGGAGGTTGATCGTACTCCGTAGATCTTGGGCTAGAAGGCTGAAGCTCAACATGACAGATCTTGGGATTATACTTCTTCCTTGGATTGGAGATCTATTAGATGGCATAGAGCATTTTAATTTACTAGCATAGGTACATCTCCGAGCTTCTTTCGGAGTTTGTTATGGCCAAGTGTCACCTATTTCTTGCTGCATGGACCCCAAGTCCAAGCTTTTGGGAGTGGAAGATCCCCTTAGTGATGCCAGTTGTTACAGGTGCCTCATTGGCTCTTTGATCTAGTTAGTTCACACTCAGTCGAACATCTCTCGTGGTGGCTTTATGTCTTCTTTCATGAAAACTCCTGCTTAGGCTCATTGGTGCAAGTTAGCTAGATTTGGTGGACTTCACCTATTTATAGCTGGTCTCTTCTCACTTTGGCCATCATCTTTTGCAGGTTTCTCCTTTGACTTTGGCCATTCTCTTCTATCTCTAGTGTTGTTGTTGCTATCATCATTTATAGCATGATCTAGGGCCTTTACTGACGCCTCAAGTTGCATGCAGGGATTGATAAGTTCTTTCGATTGTATTGAGCATTTATTTCAGTGTGTGCAGTTTTCTTTATATCTTCTTCTTCCTACTGCCTTCTTCTCTCTGTGTTCATGTTCCTTCTTACTTTGCACACTCTCATGGTTACTCATGATTCCGTGTTCCTTCATAACCATGAGATGGAGGAGCCTTCTTTAGTGGTTGCCTCATCTTCAGAGAGCCTTTGCTTATTGACAATGGTGCTTCAAGTCAGACAACTCCTTGAGGAGATTTGTTGCAGGATCTTTGTCCATTTGAGGGTATAGTCACTGTTGTTGACATCTCGTCGGTGCCTATTAGTGGTATTGGCACCTTTTGCTATTGTCTAACTATCCACGGAGCTCTATTTTAGAAGTCCTACATGTTTCAAACTTGGGCTTTCCAGTTGTCTCAATCATGGCCTTGCTAGACTCCAGTTATCTTCATCAAGCAAGACATCTTTGGTGAGGATTCTTCTACAAGAGCCACTATTCTGATAGGTTGGTAGGAGATGGGGCTATAAATGCTCCATTCCTCTTCCATTGTGCACTGCCCTTCGAGACATATTTCCATTGTTGCACCTATTTAAGTTATGCACTATTTATCCCATAGGTTCTGTCCCATCCTCACCATCTCCTTTGTTGGTGGTTCCCTTGTATCTCCCGTCCCTTTCAAAAGGGGACAATATTAGTGGTACGGTTATGGATTTCTTAGCCCTCTGTGTTTCAGAGGAGTATTTCTAGGATTGTGAGGATCTTCTTCAGGGCTTACAAACTACTTTAGGCATTTCATTTATGCGGCAACCTCTTTTGTTTGTCATGGAGCCACCATATCCTATTGCTTGGTCCTTGGGTCTCCATTATTTCTATGCATGTTATAGCGCCGTTGATAGTTTCTCGCTATCGTCTCACAGTTAGGTTTGAGGCTTGGCTTATCCATCATTGATTGGAGTTTCTAGGCGTGATCTATTTGAGGCCTCTATGTTTCACTTGGCCTGTGTCACAAGGATGTGAAATTTTATTGCTTTGCTTAACATTTGATTAAAAGTTAATCAAATGTGAAAATGTGACTTGCACATGTGAGGTGCAAGTAAATTATTTTACAATGTGGGACCCAGAACCTCGAGATATAAGTTGGTGCCAAAGAAAAAAGTTGTAGTAAGTTATGCTTGATAGGTACTAGGTCGTGCTCGTTGTTAGATTTTGGCCTATACCAATTTATTGGCCACTAACGTTAGTGGTAACATTAGAGACTAATAATTATTAATTAATGTCAATCTAGGGGCTAATAGTTGCTCAAGGATACTTGAAAGACAAATTGGCCTAGTCATTTTAATTATTGGTTGGTGAAATTAATTTTCTAAGTACTAGAATAATTATTAACAATTGTAAAAATTAATTTACGACAAGTCTTTAATTCACATAAATTGAAATGTACACTTTATCATTTTAACCTTGGACAATGGATAGCTTATTGGTGATGCCCCTTGAGATATTTCATTAACTTTTATTGCAAATGAATAGAGTACAACTAAGATCCTCTCACCTCCTTTGTTAATCCAAATGCTACTTGCTATCAAATCTGACCAACAAGTCTCCAAACCAATTTGCCCCTTAGTTTGCTCACGGATTGGCTTTCACCCTACTCCTCGAAAGACACATTTAATTTCAAATCTCATATTGACTGGCTTGCCTCTTGAATCTCCTTGAAATTCCTCAATTTCAATTGTTGGAATTCAAGTCATAGGCCCTTAATTTTAAACATGCATCCCAAGGTAATTGTCGAACCCTAATTTCTGCCCTAAAATTAGGGTTTACGGCAGAGATTTTCCAATATCTCCACTTTTGATGACACGAATGGCTGAATTCTACTGAGATAACTTGAGAGATGGTAGGTGGATGAGAGAGAATGCTAGAGAGAGAGATTTCAGAATTTCATTACCAAAAAGATTGAGAAATTGATGCCACCGTGCTTAAATAGCCATGGAAATTGTTAGCTACAGCTTAGAACCACTATAAAAGGTATTTCTATTCCCTCCTAGATACTGTCATCTGCACCAAAAGGACCTTGGGCTATTATTACCTGCACTTGGAGGTCTCCAAACTGCTGTCACTTGTTGTAGGACTGATCCCTAGTGGCTGCAAATCACATCAGTAGCATCTTCTTACTCTCTAACAACCTTCTTCTTTTTTACAATGATTGAAATAGACTTTCACCAACCCCCAAAAACGTTTTTCCCACTTGCACGGGCAAGTTTTGCCAAGTGGTAACCTTGTAATCCCATTTTCTAGCATTATTCAACTTTAATCAAGTCATTACTACCCTTGCCAAGAAGGGAGGTTGGTTTTAGCTTGTGTTGGCCTTTGGTTGGATAGAATTTTCATCTCTATCAATGGACTTTATTGACATTGACACCCTTCTTACTACCCTTGGATTCGGATCTTCTTTGGCCTTCAACCATATCTAGGATCTCAGAGAGGGTGTGAGTCAACATGTAACAAATCTTTTGTATATCAATTAATTTGATGCTCATGTACTTTGAAATCTGATTTATATTATTTAAGTGTTTCAAGATATGAATAAATGGTTATCTTTCTATTTAAGGGTGGCCAATGGTCAGAACGCCTTATAATTATACTTAGATCGTCATTGACGAGATGTCCAAGAGAAATTAAAAGTTTAGTCGAGCGGTCAGATTGATTAGAAAGCTCAAATAACTAAGACTTTTACACTTAGATAGTCACATTGATTAGAAGCCCATATAGTGAGTGGTTTCAGAAAGTGAAACTAGATGCTCATGCTCGAAGAAACAAACCATGAACTAGTGAACCTATATAATGAAGCTTTCTAGAAGCTATTTGACAGCTCCTAAAATGTAGGAGGTTATTATTTTTGGAAATTGCTCAAATGGAAATTGTGTTCGTGTCAAGGGGTTCGGAATCTCGCAAGGAACAATTTTGTCTTCAGCAGCTATCTCAAAAGTTTAACCATTTGAGAGATGTTTAGAGTAGAAGGTTTGGAAGTTTCTTTCTCTAGAAAAGTGACATATGGCATCTGGAAGAGGATATGTGTCGTTTTGAAGAGACAAGTGTCTCTACACTTGTTATTTTTAGCAAACACTTATCATTTGTAGCCTCTACTTTTCACTTTTGAGCATCCAAGCCCACACCTATATATTAGAGATCTCTCTCTTCATTTGGAATAAGCTCTTATGTTGAAATTTCAGCCACATGCTTTGTGTTCTTCTATCTCTCTCTCATCCAAGAAGCATTTTCTACTCAGCTTGATCTAACCAAGCACTAAAGAAGAAAATTAGTTTGCTGCCCGAGTTTGCAAAATTAAGGTTTTAAAACCCTAATTTTTAGAATTGCAACAAATCAGCCATTTATATATGGTTCAAGCACTTGGTACCCCTGATTTTGTTTCAATAAATTCCTGTAAAGGGGGAGGGACCGGTTTCCCTCTCAATGTGGTATCGACTCCTCTTTCTCTCTCTCTCTCTCTCTCTCTCTCTCTCTCTCTCTCTCTCAATTGATTGAGTTAAGTTCAAAGTATTGTCATTCTCACATTCTTCTCCGCACTTACATGACGTGTGTCTTCTATGGTCATCTCTTACCTATGAGCCTCAATTTGAGTTAGACAGGACATTAGGAGCTCTGACTTTGCCTTTCTTTGTCATTTCATGTGCTTTAAACACTTTAGATGGAGGACAGATTAGTGCATTTCTTTTTGGGCATTGTAGATCGTCCTGAGTATCCACATTATGGGCTTGGCCATTTTACTATCAATTGTGGCCCCAATTTTGCTATATATAGGCGGCTTATCCTCTCACTTTCATTATCCATCATTGATTCTTTGTGATCGGTCAATCCTCCTTATTCTCTCATCCCCTTGCTCTTGTTTGATGTCCACATTGACGTGTAGAGTTGTGTGTTAGGGTTGACTGTTGCGACCTTGTGTCCTTCAACCAGTTAGCACAAGAAGAGATATTCGTATTCTAGTGTTGAATAGTTTGTACATGGACATGGTGCTAGTATGTATGCAGAAGGGAATAATTTTGAGTATGCATTTGGCCAACCAACTATGTAGAGTTGCAGCGGAAACAAATAGAGAGAGAGGAGAGCAGAGACCAGAGAGCAATAATCGAGGAGCTCAATGACCAGGAATTGAACAGAAGTAATATATACACGGGAGATCACGTAAAGGGCCTTTATATCCAACAACCTCCCACTTAAAGGTCTGAAGCGAATCTTTAACCAACTCCCACAAGTCTGATGCAATGCTCATGTGGAGTCTTTGCAAGACTTTTAGTGAGAACATCTGCAAGGTTATCTTGTGATTTGATCTTAGTCAGGGTGACTAGACCATCATCCAGAACCTGTTTGATAAAATGATACTGAACATCAATATGCTTGGTACGTGCATGAAACATGGCATTTTTAGCCTAGCATACAACGCTCTGGCTATCAGATCTAAGTACAGGTGTTTTGGTGGGCAGCCCAAAATCCTTGACCAAACGACCAAGCCAAACTGCTTCTTTTGAAGCTTCAGTGGCTGAAATATATTCAGCCTCAGTGGTAGAGAGTGCTACTATTTTTTGCAATCTAGAGCACCAAGAAACCGCCCCACCCGATCGAGGTAAAGATATATTCGCTAGTAGACTTGCGAGTATCCAAGTCACTTGCCATGTGTACATCACAATACCCTTGCAGATCTAGCGTATCCTTGCCATAGCAAATGCATTTTCTTTGTGTGCCCTTAAGGTATCGTAAGATACATCACTCCTTCCCAATGTGATTTGCAAGGATTTGACATGAACCTGCTTACAACTCTCACTGCATAAGCAATGTTAGGTCTAGTGGCAACCATAGTATACATGAGTGAATCACAAGTTGAAGCATAAGGAACACCCTTCATAGTACTGGCTGCCTTATCATCTTTTGGGCAATCTACTTTGCTAAGCTTAAGATAAGGTGGAAAAGGTACACCAAGAGGCTTAGCATAAGCCATAGAAAAACGATCAAGTTCTTTGCTGATGTACTTTTCTTGTGAGAGAAATAAGAGCTGTTGCTCTCTATCTCGTGCTAAACGCATGCCCAAAATATGTTCAGTTGCACCCAAATCCTTCATGGAAAAGGCTGAATTAAATTGTCTTTTCAATGTATTGATTTGGCTTTTATGCTTACTAGCAATAAGCATATCCACATAAAGCACAAGTATAATAAGGCTTCCATCATCAGCCTTCTTAATATATAAGTAGTGATCCACACTACTCCTTTTAAATCCATGTGAGAGCATGAAGACATTAAACTTTTTATACCATTGTCTAGGAGCCTGTTTCAAACCATACAAGCTTCTCTTAAGCTTACATACCAAATGCTCCTTTCCATGTATAACAAAGCCTTCGGGCTGTTTCATGTACAACTCTTCTTCAAGATCACCATGCAGAAATGTAGTTCTAACATCCATTTGATCAAGTTCAAGATCCATAGATGCTACAATGGCAAATAACACTCGAAGAGTGGTCATTTTGACAACAGGAGAAAACACTTCTTGAAAATCAATGCCCTCCTTTTGTGTATAACCCTTAGCCACAAGTCTGGCTTTGTATTTGGGTTTGCCATCCACACATTTGATTTTATAGACCCATTTGTTAGGAATGGCTTTTCTATCCTTGGGCAATGTAACTAAATCCCAAGTATCATTATGATACAATGACTTCATTTTTTCCTGCATAGCTAGCTTCCACTTTTTCTTTAACTCACATGATAAGGCCTCTTTATATGTAAGAGGCTTAGTGCTCACCTTTATTTGTGAGCAAAATGCAGTCCAAAGAAGGATCAAATCTTTCTATAGGTCTTCTGACACGTGTAAACCTTCTTACCCAATGATCTGTGTTATTAGGTAATGGATCCACATCCAAGGGAATGCCAATGACCTCATTGTTTGGTTGCTGAACTACATGTTCAGGTTGCTGTAATATAATTTCAGGCTACTGTAATTCATTTTCAGCATGCTGATTTTGGTGCTCAAGCTGATGTTCAACATCCCCTTGCTGCCCATTTTCATATGGCTCAATAATGATACGTTGATTGTTATAATCAGCATAAAAAGGAGCTGAATTTTTAGTGGCTGATGGTTGCTCAAGTAACTGATCATGTTGGAATTTAACTTTCTTTTTGTTTGAGTCATCAGGTGTGACATTTTTCAGCAGCTTTGACTCATTAAATACCACATCTCGAATGCCTAGCATCTTTTTCATGCTTGGAACCCAAACTCGATAGCTCATTTCACCTTCATCTCCATAACCCATGAAGATGCCTCTATGAGATTTCATGTCAAGTTTGGTTCCTGCTATCAACAAGTACATGTACATAGCATTCTCAGCCAAAGACTTTTAAGTAGTCATATGAAGCAGGTTTGGCAGACCAAACCTCTTCAGGGATACCACTTTCAAGTGCATGATGTGGAGATCAGTTGCAAATATACACTGCGGTTTTAAGTGCCTCTCCCCAAAACGATTGTGAGGGATTAGCTGTGGATAGCATTTTCCTTAATCTTCTCACATAATGTGCGATTTATTCACTCAGCCACACCATTAGATGATGGACTGTAAGGAGCTGTAAGCTCTTGTTTAATCCCATTGTCATCACAAAACTTATTGAATTCTTTAGATACATATTCTCTCTCATTATCTGTTGTTATGTATTTTAACTTTAAGCCTTTTTGAGTATGAACCAATGCATAAAACCTTTTAAAAGCATGCAATGCCTCACTTTTTTTCTTAAGCAAGTAGACCCATAGCTTCTTAGAATGGTCATCAATAAAAGACACAAAAATAACAGAAATCACTTTGAGTTTTTATTGGCTCCATGAGAGTATGGACTCTTTATATGTTTACTAAGAACACAATCATCACAAAAGTCAAGCTTTGAGTTTTTCACATCAACTCTTCCATGTGAAGAGAGTGCCTGCAAACCCTTTTGGCTTATATGTCCAAGACGCTTGTGCCATAACTCCATGTGTGACTGTACTTCAGCAATTGCAACAAACTTTCCAAGAAGTGCCTTGCAGTAGAGATAATACAGAGTCTCCTTTTTACCACCTCTAGTGATTAGCATAGATCCTTTCTATATTTTCCACATACCACCACCAAAAGTAGTGAAGTAATCTTTACTGTCTAGCTGCCCAACAGAAAGCAAGCTCTTCTTGATGCCAGGTACATACCTAACATCATGAAGAATCAATTCCTGACCATTTTCTAGAGCTTCAATATCACATGCATGATTGTTGCCAAGGTAGACTTTTTCAAGATTACCTTTTGCATAAGTAAAAAAACACTTTGGAGATGGAGTTACATGAAAAGCACTGTTGTCAACAATCCACGATTGTGACAAACCATCATGAGCTGACAACAAAGCATCTATCACATCTGTTTTAGTGATATACATGCCCTCCACTGTCATAGCAAGCGGATTTGAAAATGTAACCAGCAAATCAACATCTTTATCATCTTCTATTTTCTCAATAACAAGACTAGATATCACATTTACTTTTTCTATCTCTTAAGCAGTAGAGATGCCATCCTTGTCATTCTTTTTCCCTTTTGCATTAGCCTGTTTTTTGCGTTCTTGTTCCTTTTTAAAGTACCTGCAATCGGGCTTTTTATGCCCTTTGCGACCACATTGATAACAAGTTACATCTTGCTGTTTTTTCTTACTTTTGCTGCGATTTTTGTTTTTATTTGCAGCATTATATCTTTTTTTTAGTTCTTCCTCTTACATTGTAGACTGATCCACTGTTTTCCCCACTTGTGTCTAATCTTTTCATTTAGAATAGAAGTACACACATCATCAAATGTCAAGTTGGGGTTATTGCTCAATGACACAACCAATGCTTCCCATGAATTGGGCAAGGTCATGAGCAAGAAGATAGCCCTCAATTTAGGATCAAAAGCTGGCAAACTTGCATCTTGTAACTGACTCAAAATACCAGTGAAAGCATTCAAATGCTCTGAGGCATGCTCGAACTCATCAAGCTTCAAGTTGACCAACTTCCGCATGAGATGCACCTGATTGATAGGAGTTGTATTCTCATAAGTAGCCTTGAGTTTCTCCCAAACTACATAGGCAGTATCAAGCCCCTTTATATCAACCAAGATATCATCTATGACGGCCATTTTAATATAAGTGATGGCCTTTTTATTCATTTTAGCCCAATCCTCATTTGACAAAGCAACAGGCTTATGTTCTTCTAAAGCATCATCACAATCCTTTAGAAAGAGTATACCCTGCATACGATCTTTCCAAAGGTCAAAATCATTGCCATCGAATTTTCGAATCTCAAAGAGATTCTTTGTGTTAGATGTAGATGCACTGCCAACCATCTTCAGCAATACACAATTGCAATAAAGGGCTGAATGCTTTCAGCCAATAGCAAGGTTGTTGAACTGTAATAACAAGTACACACTCTTGTACTTCCAAGGTGTCCAAGAAGTAGATGTTTAGCTGCAATTTCAGTCTCAAGTACTGATTACAGCATATACATGAATCAAAACTGATACTTTTGCATTAAAGATAGCTCCCACTTCAGTACTACATCACCAAAATTCCCAAATGCAATGACCCAAATGCTATATTTACCATTGTTTCATTGCATAATGAGCATTCAACAATACATGTACCAAGAAAAGCTGCCCTTTTTCAACATTTGAAGCATCTAAAACTCAAAAGACTCCCACTCAGTAGTGAATCTGTTGCAAATTTCACTCTGCAGTCTCAAATCGACTCAAAATACATCACTAATGTTGAAAGCCCCAAAATTTCTGCAGTGAATCTGCTCCAATTGCATCAATACATCTTCCCGAGCATCAAGTACGGGCTAATGTTGCAGAAATTTCACGATTTCTGCAAAAGCCCCAAATTTCGGGGTCCAAGAGTGCACAATTTCCAATAAATTGAATCAAACCAGCAAAAAATTCACTTGCATCAGAAAATCCCCAAAATTTCTAAGACCAGTCCACTCAATGTCTGCAATTTATGGATTAGGAGTCACTGACACATGTGTCTGGCACCAAATCTAGGAAAAGCCCCAAATTTTATGGAGCAAATTGGCACAGATTCGTGCTCTGTGCTTGCTCACATGAACACCCGCATGAGGGGAAATAATTCAGACTGAAGATTCCTGATTTTAAGAAAAGAAAAAAAAAAGAAATTGGGGCCGTTGACTTGGCCGTCATTTGTGCGGCCGCGTGACCTGTCCTTCGTCTGTGCAGCCCGGCACGCTGCAGTCACCCGTGGCGAAGCAGTTGCCAGTCACGTGTTAGTTGCCCATTGCATAGCAGTCCATTGAGACTGTACCCGACCTTGTCGTTGGGGTCCTACACCTGTCACGCTGGTCACTATCGACTTTTTACTCCCTCGTGTGCTGTCGACTGGTTTCCCGCTCTTCAACAGCCCGCAAGAGTGTTATGTCTGGTCACAATGGTGACGACTGTACTGTCAGCTGGCGTGAGCCATTGGCTTTGATACCAGTTTGTAGAGTCACAGCGGAAGCAGATAGAGAGAGAGAGCAGAGAGTAGAGAGCATTAATTGAGGAGCTCAATGACCTAGAGCTGAACAGTGTTGAACAGTGAGATAGAGCGAGAGTGAGTCGATGGATAGGTGTGTACCAGTGTGGTACAGACAAAGAATTAAAGAATGTATTTATACTTAGGGTATGGTACACTTACACCCACTAGGGTAAGTTCACATGTGTGAAGTAATATATACACGGGAGAGCACGTAAAGGGCCTTTACACCCAACCAACTATGCAACAACCATCTACACATCCAAGTTATTTTAAAGGTAGTTCAGTGTTCCAGGCCATGGATGGCAATGCATCAAGTAGTCATGGTATGCAAGGAACTTATGGTGCTGGTTTAGAGCCTAGTTTGTAGCAATTACAATGGTAATGATTGTGTTGGTGTACAACAAGGGATGTGACATGGCATGTATGGAAATATTGGTTTGCAGCTAGGGTTGCAATCAGGCTTGTAAGGACATATGGGAGGCCTTGTAGGAGTTGGATAGGACAATATAGAATACAAAGTTTAGATGCTGGTTCTAGTAAACCAAGCATGGGTGCAGCTGATGCAAACATAGAGTGGTATCTCTTGTGCCTCCATACTTGCAGCCACTAGTTTATGACAATCTTACACCCAAGGAAAAGGCTAAAGCTTACAAGGACGATCAAGTGAATTATGGAGAGTGGAGCCACACATCATATGATGCTCATTCAAGATATCTCCGTCTTGCAAAGGCTTGTAGGTAGAGCCATTTGAAGTGGCAACAACTCCTTTGCCAAGGCTCAAGGTGTTGGTACAATTAATGTTGACAATAACCATGACCAATATCTTACTACGATAGATGATGTTTTTCTACCTTGGCTGTTGGGTGCAAGTCTTAGTTTTGTCCACCAGCTTTACCCACTAGCGAGAGCTGTCTTCTTTACCAAGACCACAATTGAACTTATTGATGAGACTATTGGTGTAGTTATAACTAAAGGCAAGGTACAACCTAATGGCCCCTATCTGAAGTCACAAATTTATCTCAGCCAATAGTTGAAGGCTTCGAGTTTTATAGAATTCATGGCTTAGCTGCTGATAAAATTCTTTCTGACATAAAGCATCTTTGGCATAACTGATCAGGGCGCATTTCCTACAACTCTCTTTGTGAGTTGTCTAGGCACTACTTGGTTGATAGCCTCCCACATTTGAAGCTATCTTGTGATGTGTGTAGATATTGTCAAGTGGGAAAACAACATCAAACCCCTCTTTTGCATCAACCTTCTCTAAGAGCCTAGAGTATTCTAAGAGTCGTTCCCCTCATTCCTTGTAGCAAATCATCCACAACATCCTTGGGTTATATTGATATTAGTTTCTTCTTGTGGATGAGCATTCTCACCCCTCATTCCTTGTAGAGCAGATCATCCACAACATCCTTGAGTGATGTTAAAATTATTTTCTTCTTGTGGATGACTATTCTCACTATATATGGGCCTATTTATGAGGCATTTCTATGTTTTGTTGCATGGGTAAGGTTAATGGCTAACCAAATGGGTCACGGGTGTTTTTATAGGGACAATAACGAGTGACAATGGTAGTGAGTTTGTCTCATGTGAATTTTTGATTTCTTATGTGAGTGTGGCATTGAATGTGAGCTTACTTCTTACCAACTCTCGATCTTAGAATGGAGCAATTGAGTGTAGGAACTGGTTTATGAGAATATGGCATGGTCCATGCTCTCTGCAGCTGAGTTAGCAGAGTGCCCATGGTCAAAAGTAGTGAACACCTTGGTGTACATTTTGAACCTAGTACAACTGCGACAGTTCCTTAAACAAATCCTTTTGAGGCCTTTTGTGTGTACGTCGTCCTATTTCCCGACCGCCTCAAAGTCTTTGGTTGTTGTGATTGCATGCACACATTGGACAACAAGCGAGGTAAACTTTTAGCTTGAGCCTTAAACTGAGCTTCTCATTCTTGTGGGATACTCTTTTGAATCAAATGCTTATCATTTGTTTGATCCTTAGACAAACAAGATCTTTGTTTGGACAACAGAGAGACATAGATTCTTAATGAGAGGGATATGTGACAATCTCCTACACACATCATTGACATGCTCCCTCTTTTGTGTGTATTGAACCTCATTTACTTCGCACTTTGGATCCACCTATAGGCACTCTTGGCCCTTGATAGCCTTCATAGGACTTGTCACCTTGCTAGTGTCGACAAATCATGTGAGATTGGGGGATCTTTCCACTAGATTCCTCCTTGGGTTGGCCTAGATAGTGTGCTAGGCTCAATCCTTAATGTCCTATGTGTCTGTTGTTTTGGCAAGTATGTAGCTTATAGAGAGCCAAATACAGGCTAGGAAGCTGTCAAGCATCCTGAATGGGATAAGCCATGGAAAAAGAGCTTGAGAGTATTGACCGTAATGGGATTTGGACCTTGATGGAGCATCCTTGTCACAAGAAAGCCATTGGGACCAAAGATTTTTGTGTGGAGCTTAAAGGAAATTGCACCTTGGAAAAATACAAAGCTAGACTGGTGGTGCAAGGATTCTGACAGAATAAAGGAGTAGATTACAGAGAAACATTTTCTCCCACTGCTTGCCTCACATCCTTTCATCTCCTCTCGAGTCTGGCTGCGTGCGATGGTTGGCTAGTTTATTAGATGGATGTGAAGAGTGCTTTTCTGAACTTTTCTGAATTGTTACTTGGACAAAGATGGTTTCTCTCATCTCTCTCCTTTGAGGTCTCTAAAAAGGAGATTGTGCTCTTACATGTTCATCTCTCTCCTTTGAGGTCTCTAAAAAGGAGATTGTGCTCTTACATGCTGAGGGTGATTTTTTTGAGAAACAAGATCTTTAATGCCTATGCTTTGATGGTTAGCAAAACATAGACATTACTTTTTTGATCGACACCTTACAGGTTGGTGCCTGCCTATGACAGGTGTGGCTTGCTCTCTTGATTTTACTTTTGATTTGGACTGGCTTATTTCTGGTGTGAAGATGTTAACATACTTGCAAAAGATTAAAATTAAGTTTTGATGCTCAAATACCACGGTACACCTTATTGGCTCTTGACTGCTGTATAACAGGCAAATGGGTTATTGCTCTTGATTCTATGCTTCCAAGAGTGATCTTACCTGGTGTGATGTATGTGAAAAGTGGACTTTGTGGAATTATGATAATAACAAAGATTCACTTTTATGAAGGCTAGCATCACGCAGTATATATGCCATGCCGTATTGATCTGTGAAGAGTCTTTCAAAGTTGTTTATGCATTGACTACACTGTCTAAAGTTCTTGAATAAACTATTGAAGATTTTAAATGGTTGTCATGTTCAGATTCATTTATTTGGTGGCCAGATCACATCATGGAAGAATGACCTTGGAGAGGAGTTACTTTTTGTCAGTAGTAAGGTCTCTCTCTCTCTCTCTCTCTCTCTCTCTCTCTCTCTCTCTCTCTCTCTCCACACCCCCACCCCTCCCCAGCCGCCTTCCCCCCTAATTAAGCTCCATTCTGTCTCCAGACATTATTCAAGCCTCCAAAAGCTATTCGTGGGGGCATTCCCATTTGTTTCCCACAGGTGCGTGCCAGTCTATTTTGAATGTTCAGAGTCAGGATTGTGCCTGTTTTCAAAGCTATTTCCTAAATTCGGTTGTGCCTGTTTTCTTAGCTATTTCCTAAAGTTGGTTATCGGTATTGCAGTTCAGCAACCTTGGTTTAATAGAGCAACATGGTTTTGCTCGAAATAGGGTATGGAGTATTGATCCAGACCCACCTCCTTTGCCCACTACCAGCAACAAGGCAATTGTTGACCTCATTCTCAGACCCACTGATGAAGACTTAAAAATCTGGAGTCACCGGTACTTTCCACTGGATTCTTAAGTGTAAAATTGACTGGCCTGGTTTAGAGGAGTTTTCGAAGACCTTGAAGAAAAGCATTTCCAACTCCTTGTTCTTCTTTTGCTGCACAAACCTATTGACCTTAACTGTCTCCAAACACCAACAGCTCAACAGATTTCTGAGCTTCATCCCAACTCTACTTCAAGGGTTTGATTGTGCTTGTATTAATTTTGCTCACAAGCTTTGGGGAATAAATGAAGATCACCCTCCTGCACAGCCGGCCCAATAAGAGATAACTGTTTCTACTAAATGTCATGTTCAGTTTGCCTTGTCCTGTCAGAGCTAATGTACTATGGCTGTCTCCCTGAGAATGTGCTAGCCCCAGAGAGACTTAGTAATTGATAAACATGTCCGGCAAAATATTCGATTTCCTGTGAAGTGATATTTTCCATTAATTGAAAAGAAATTAATGTAAAATATCTGCTTTATGGTAAAGAGTCAATGCAAGGTCACAAGGTGCATTAGCGTTCATCTTATGGATAGCAATATCTTTGAAGTTTTAGTGCATTGGCCAATGCTTTTGCTTCTTTGTGATTATTTT
Organism: Lygodium microphyllum; assembly: GCF_053477565.2. NCBI lineage: Eukaryota > Viridiplantae > Streptophyta > Polypodiopsida > Schizaeales > Lygodiaceae > Lygodium > Lygodium microphyllum. The sequence goes on along the minus strand of NC_141140.1, from coordinate 92,545,148 downwards.
TGCATATCATGCAAGACTTGCTCATTTAATTATCTAGGCTATTTGGCCCTTTGGGAGCATCTGTTTTGGCATCTCTATTTAAAGGTTGTCGTTCAAGATAAACAACAGGCTCATTGGTTCAATGCACATGTACATCTTGTGATCTTATCTAGGATCAGGACATGCGTGCTTGTTGGACTCTTTGAGGATCACGAAAGAAGAGCCTTCTGTATAAGATGCATCAGTTATGATAATTCATTTTTACAGGTTTTCTTTTAGTTGAAAATAAGGCCTGCCATGCTGAATGCATTTAGACATCTTTTTAAAACCTTCTCTAGCTCTGTAGAATATAAGCATGCACACTTGCTAGAAGTGGCCACAAGAGCAATGTAGAAATCAGTTAGATCCTAGGTGAAACCAATGGTTAAGTGCAACAGACTCTTACTTGATATGGCATTATGGGGAGGTATAAATCTGATGGCCTCTGTACAGGTCTCTTACTACGTACCCTAGGAAGAAAGTCACCGGTGTAATGTGTTGGTTACTGTTAAATTGTTTAAGGCTTGTGGCTTTCCTTTTTACAATCAAAAATCAGTCTGGTTATGTGGATTCAAGAGTGTATTTGTGCCATGTGCTTGTGTGCGTGCACATGCTGGAAGGTCTGTTCATGGTGATTTGAATCAAATTTGGATGCTGATTATAACTGATGCTGTTGTTGCAGTTTTGAGTTTCGGCTTCGAGTCTCTTTGGGTCCTGAAGGAGAGCTTTCTTTGACTGCAAGAGTCCGCAATACTGATAAGAAACCTTTATCTTTCACAATTGCTTTGCAAACCTACTTTCAGATCTCAGACATAAGGTAATGATCATAATAGTTGTCATAGGCATGAATGAGTAAGCAACCTCATTCACAGTGGGATCATGCTTTCTGGCAAATCCTTTGTAAAAATGTAGTTTTATCGGGTTGGTCAGACCTGACAGAAATAAACAACACAGTGAAATTGCACTAACAGAGCACTGCTTGTAACACAGCGAGGTACGAATAGAAGGGCTAGAAACTTTGGATTACCTTGACAATCTACAGAGTCGTGAGCGTTTCACTGAACAAGGAGATGCTCTAACTTTTGAGGCTGAGGTGAAAAATTTATGTTTAAAGTTCTGTCAAGACTTGGCTCATTCTACTTACTGAAGCACCTTATTATCTGGGCTTCTGGGCTCCTTGTACTTAACTCCAGCACCCCTTATGTCAGGTTGATAAAGTCTATTTAAACACACCTACAAAGATTGCAGTCATTGATCATGAAAAGAAGCGGACATTTGTGATGAAAAAGGATGGGCTACCAGATGCAGGTAATATTTTTACTCCTCGAACACCCCCAACCCCTCTGCCCAAAAAGAACAAGATCCGTTGCCTGTCTATTTTATATGTATATGTATATGTATATGTATATGTATATGTATATGTTATATATATATATATATATATATGGTGTGAAGTGCATGCTGACTATACACATTTGGTGCTTTTAACAGTAGTTTGGAATCCATGGGAGAGAAAGGCTAAAGCTATGACTGATTTCGGTGAAGACGAATACAAACATATGATATGTATGGGGCCTGCTGCAATTGAGAAGCCAATCACATTGAAAACTGGTGAAGAGTGGAAAGGCCGGCAGAAAATGGTAACAGTTTATTCGAGTTATCACAGCGGTCGGCTAGACCCCACGACGGTGCTTGAGAGCTTTGCTAGTCTTTGATGACAACGTTGTAACACCAGGTTGTTATGAAAAAGCATGCAGGGCTGACTTCATTATTTTTACATATGGGTTTGCGAATCCATTGTGAAGCCACACGTTCAGCCAAGCTTTGTAACATTCAGAAGCTTATAATTGGTTGTCATTGTGGTTCATATATTAGCAATGTGGATTCGCACCCTGCTGTTATGTAAAATGATTTCCGTGTCCTTAATGCCATTTGAAACTGCATCCAGTTTAGAAAACGGTTGGAGGCAGCAACTGGGATTGTGTCTTGCTTGAGAAGTCCTTTTATCTTTGCTTGGTTCTGAAGTAGTTGAACCTAATATAAAATAGATTGCAGATGTTTTGTACCTGCTGGTATCACTTCCCAAGTTTGTGAGGAAATCAATGTATCATTCAACTCATGAATGTTCAGAGAACAGTATGAAAGTGGTTTCTCAACGTAAGTTCTGAAGCCTCGAGAGGACGTTGAACTGCAGTTTCTGGAGGATTGAGGAATGCTTTGTACGAGTGGTGGGCCCTAAGCCACCTCAGGAAAAGAAGGCACCTTTGTCGCCTAAGGATAGTAATGTCATCAGTAACACTATGTGCAGGTGTGGAGCACAGCGGTGGCTTAGTGGAAGGCCAATAGTCACGAGGTGGTTGGGACCATGGTATCATGAGGTTTGTCCAAGTTACTTGGCACTATAGTATGGACCCCTACCACTTGCCCTTCTTCATTGAGGAGGATTAAGGAATGGTGGGCTCCAAGCTTCAGCAAAGAAGGTGCCATTTGTTGTTTGTTTTTCTTTCAACTTCGATGGCCGAGTCGTCACACTTACCAAATGTAGGTTCAGGACGCATGTATTGCTCTTCAGCTTTGCGTTTGCTAGGGATACACTCTGTTTTGACGCCTGCACAGATACTCTGCACTGCTACATTTTGTTGTTGGCAGCATCGCTCTAGGTTTAACGCCCATGATTCTTCAGGACGCATGTATTGCTCTTCAGCTTTGCGTCTGCTAGGGATACACTCTGTTTTTGACGCCTGCACAAATACTCTGCACTGCTACATTTTGTTGTTGGCAGCATCGCTCTAGGTTTAACGCCCATGATTCTCGGGCCTTTTGCTTCAAGTTTCAGAGTCATCGCTGCCAACACTGTATCCTCTTGGCCAACATTGTAACATCGCACACCTTGTGAGTTGGTAGGCATCCACCAAACTGACCACCCAACATCACCATGACATTTTAATTTTCACTATGACATTGAGCATGAATATGAGCCATTGATAGAGAGGAATAAATAGTTGAAGTTGCTTGCAACTATTGAGGGATATGCTCATAATGTAGGGGTAAAAGAGTGAGACTCTTGGACGGCGCATGCTAGGTTGTATTTGGAGTATCCACTTTTCAAACTTAGAGAAACCTTTTGAGCATCCAACTACTTTGCTTCACTTTATTGGGGATGGCTACAATGGCCTCTTAGCTTAGGCATGCTCCGTGGAGGTATCAAGCTCTATTCACAAACTAGAATGTGATTTGTTGGAGGGGGAAACTCTCCAACAAAGTAACAAAGACGTTTTAAAAAGCCAATGTGTTGTAGTCCATGTGGTTGGAGCATGTGGGTTTGTACATGGGTGCACCAATTCAGACCTCAGAAACATCCCTTGAGGCGTCTTTCACAATTTCACATCTTCTCAAAGGGGGCAAAAAAAAATTTGTTGTGCATAAATATGCAAAGAATGTACAAAATGATGGTCTATTTTGAAGCAACCACCTTAGGTTGTTACAACCAAATGATGACATCTCATTCGTTTGCTACATAGCTTCTAAAATAACATCTCATTTGTTACAACCAAATGATGGCATCTCATTTGTTTGCTACATAGTTTCTAAAATAACATGTTTTAAATTTGATAGTGCCTCGCTTCATCTAGTTGACACTTTAGTCGCGGAAGTCAATTGCTCACTTGGAGTGTTAGAGTGAATGCATTGGACAAAGGATATTGGAAAAATGTTTGGATATACATTTAAAAGATCCCAGTTTCATGCAAGTTCTTGATGTTCATTTTGGTAAGTAACTTATGGTTCGACCACTTGGACAAAAAGAACAACCTTGTGTATAGGAGGATTCTGAGGCTTTTCCAAAAGTAATTGATGGGTTTAAGAAAGACATGGCTTTTACGTGGATGATTTTTCAACACATGATACATCATATAGTAATGATATCCACACACATTTAACTTTTATGTTGAATGTTGTTTATTGGTTAATTCTCAAACATATAAAATCACCATGGAATAATAGTACTTAGTTGTAAATCAATATGGAAGCCTATTAGTATGGTGCACTTAGTGAATGATGGACACACTACCAAGAATATTGAGTTATTGAGAGTGCTAATGGGGGAGATGACAATAACACCTTGGAGGCATGACTACCATGTGCAAGAGAGCTTTGATCTTACAATATCACCACATGGTTAGCTTCAACAAAACGAGCTGCCACTAGTCTAGCAGTCTAGTGGTAGCCCATGGGGATTGACTCCTACGAGTTGACATCCAAGATGGGCACTCTCGAGATGTGTTTTTTCGAATGAGGGTTAGGGTGATCCATCCTCACATTTGAGGTTGCTTGGGCCTCTAAATGGGATACTTGGTGCCTATCCTCATTGATGCAATGTTGATTGCCTTGAAGCTATCAATCAAAGAGAGTGGAAATAAGCAACATAATTTGATGAAATGAAACACCTAAAGGTTTGGCCCTATGATAGCATTTGCACGACCCCATTGTGCATACTTGACTTACAAAACAAAATGAATGCCAATGGATATATTGAAAACTCATTCATTGAGCCTTGCCAAAGGAAAGTTTAAAATATCACACAATACAAGCACAACATAACACTAGTCTTGCTTGGTTGGCCTTTGTTTGTCTTGTTTCAATGTGTTTTTTTGCTTTTGTTTGTGATTGTTTTCTATTTCAATTTGCCCACCGATACAGCTTGGTTGGTTGATTTATTGTGGGAAATTTTACTCATGTGCACATTACATACAAGATGTTTCTTTGCAAAGTTTTTGATATGCACCAATATGTGTGAGTGTAGATGGGCTATTACATGCTACATCTTCAAGTTTCAATGAGGCAACGCCATAATTGTATTCTTATTCCTATTTTATCTATGCATCTTTGAACCGACTTAGTGTAGAGGTGGCATCAAGACTTGGGAGGTTTGTGGGTGAAGACTATTAGAGGCAACAGGACATTGGGGGTTGAGGGATAGGTAGATCCAAGTAAATGATAGATCCATGGGTGAATTGCGCAAAGGATCATTAGTGATACAACGTTGACAGAGACATTGGATGGTTATCATATTGTTGGGGGGTGATGGAGGTGTAAGGACAAGAAAGAACGATGATGATATAGAATCAATTCTTGGAAGGGGGATGGCAGAGAAGAAGAAGAAGTGTTTGAAGGGGGATTTGACCAATGGATGAAAATTATTTAAGGATGTGCCGTGATGAGTCAAAGTGGTGTTGTTAGAGGGTTAGCATTAATGGTAGCACAAGTAGTAACTTTGAAAGGCATATCTTCATGCACGATGTACACTTAGAGGTAAAAACCATCCGTGCTTTATAGTAAAAGGTGGCCTTGAGGAAACAAACAATTTGATCTAGAGCTTCCAATAATCCAAAATGGTCTACTCTCTATTAGAATTTCAAACTTTTAGGAATCTTTTCCATGCATTTAATACAAATTAATTTTTTCGGTGCAAATATTTTGTGCTTACATCTCCAAATCCATATGGTGCTCTTGAACCTATTCCTTGTCTAGAAGCTTCAAGATTTTTGGGCCTTTCCTTGTTTGTGCCAATTGATATTTTCAAAGCTACTAACTCACGTTGTTGTCCTTCAATGTTTATTTACAAAGATGTAGGTGAAGAGTTCTTCAAATCCACTTTTGGAGAAGTTTGGGATAAAGTGGAGAGTGTGCATAGAGGTGATGTGTACTGATGTACAATCCCCAAATCCAATATTACATTTCTATACTTGATTGCATGATCTTCATTGTACATATGCTTCCATTATCAATAGTGGATGAAGAAAGGAGATAATCAGATCCCTTTAGAGTCAAATGGATATGGGGTCTAACATTTAATCTTGAAATTGGTATGCCAAATGGATTGGTAGAGAAAATTTGGATTAAAAAATATTCAAGACTACTAAATGTGCACAAACGTTTTAACTCTAATAGATAGTGTAGGTATTGATCACTTTAGCTTCTAAGCAACTTGATTTAAAAAGGATATTTGTTCGTATTTTTCTATGCTCAACTATGTTTGAATGCTTGCTAAATAATTCTATTTAGCAAGTGACTCTTATAGTAATTATGACCTTGCATGCATTAGGAGAGTTTTGAGGTCTCAAAACTATGTTTTAGAATGTATAGAGAGAGTGCTCTAGGCTAATTGCATTAAACTCTTTGTAATGGAATTGCTAAATTTAAATAATAAAGAGTAACTTTAAAAATTATAAATTTTGTGTAATTATGAATTGTTTATTTTAATATTTACTTTCAAGCTCATGTATTTATAACTATGGCACCCTTTATATTAATGGTATAGGACCAAAGCCTCAATTTGAAGATTTATTTTCAAACTTATGTAAGTTTGTAGTTATGGTGCCCTTTACATTTATGGCATAGGGTCTCATCCACTTTATATTAATGACATGATCACAATTGCGTGATAATCATGATTGAATCCAAGTTCAAATCACAAGAAAGCTTGATGCTCCAAACTTCCCTCTGTCTCTCTGTCTCTCTGTCTCTCTGTCTCTCAACCATGGATACAAAAATGTGACTTTTATAAGGTACCCAAGCTTTCATATCACATCCATATCAATGTTTAATTCATCTCAAAATGATGGAAAATGGATCCCTACTATTATTAGCAAATGTAGCTGGATCACCATGTAGTAAGACATGAAAATACAAAGGTGTGAGAGCTCATTCATCTCTTTTTGGAAGAGTAGAGTCAAATACTTCAGACTTGGAGCAAGCAAGAATAGTGTAAAAAGGTACAAGTACAACATGTTTTTATGCATAGAGAGTTATGTTTGGAACTTGGAACCTCAAGCCTTCCAATGCATAAAACTAATTGTAAGTATTTGATCCTTAATGTTTATTTTTCTCAAAATTGCTAATAGATTTAATTATGATAAATTTCAGTTTTTGGAGATATCTACCCATCTAATCTTAAGAAATCGCAATTAATTGACTCTATTTTATTGATGTTATTAATGTTTTACATGGCTTTATTGGAGAAGAAATATACAATGTTAAGAAAAAAACACATCTTGTAAAGAGTGGGGTATTCTTTTATGATCACTTTTATGTTACCAAGCCCAACAACTAGTGAAGGCTATAGATGCATATTGCTTTTCAAGATACAACATTGAAACCTCATATCTCAAGTAGGATAAGCAAGACCACTTTTTTTCTACCTATTGATGTATTTGTGGACCTTTTTTTTCAATGCGGAGATAAAAAGATCATAGTTTGATTTTTTCTCCATCTACAAGAAGATCAGAAGGCATTAGAGACATTTTCTCAAGCACTTCAATCAATATTTTTTCATCTCTGTGTCAAAAATAAAGATATTCATTTATAAGTAACAAAAGTTCAAATGATGAGAGAAAACTTGGATCATTGCACTTGCATCTTGGTGTCTCCATGGCTCCCTTCAAAGAAGCTTATCAATGTAGTTTATGTCAATGTACATTGCAGTGTGTCTTAAGAAACACAAAATCAAGGAGGAAGATTGGTGCAAGCAATTATATTCATGTTCTTAAAGACAATGGTGAAGAATGATAGATTTTATTAGGCATGTAGAGATTTTTGTAATTGATAATGATGTTAAGTATATTGATATTATTCGAGCAATCAATGCTCCCAAGATAGCTATTATTACAAAGTGGGAACCTCATTGATGAGAAGTTCAAGAAGCTTGAAGTCAAATACCCCTATCATAGAGAGCAACAATAATGTCTCCTTATTGAAAAAGATCTAGGCTTTCTTATATTCCCTCAATTTATGAAAGATTCATATTCAGATAAATTACAAGAGAAAAAGAGACAAAATGTTGCATCTCCAGATGAATAGGTTGAAGAGAAGATAGAGACATTTGAAAAGGGATTGAGAATTCTTTGGTCCAAAGTCTTGATACTACTATATTTAGAGTATGAATATTACAAATGTAGATGAAATAGAGATAGATTTGAATGCCAAGATTGAAGAAGACCATGTTATTTGTGTCCCAACATTTTCAAGTTAACTTACAAACAAAGTAAGATATGTAGAGGAAATAGATATAGATTTGAATGTAGAGGTTGAAGATGACCAAGTTCTTCGTATCCCAACATTTTCAAGTTATCTTATAAACAAAACAAGATATGTGTTGCTCAATGATATTCAACATCTTTTTAGTCTTAGAGAAGATTATTTCTCGGCTATCCTTGCAAGGTGGGGCTAGAATAATAAGGATATTATTACTTATGACCCATGCTTGATCTATAGGAGGGCAATTTTCAAGATAGCTCAATAGCTTTACATTGATATTCACATTATGGACTATGAAAAGAAGGGGTTGCCCACAAAAGAAGAGTTTTTAGAGGTCCAAAAAAGACTTGGCCTTAAAGATGGGGTATGAAGCAATGTTAAGCCTCCACTAGAGAAGAAACCAAAGAACTTAATAAATTTTCATGTGATGAGAGACTTCTTGAAGAAGATGAAAAACCAAAGGTATGCAAGAGTTTTTGTTAGGTATAACATGTAAATATTATTAGGTATAATAGATAAGTGATTTGAAGATTTTCATTCATTGACACTTTTTTGTTGTTATGAAGATTAAAATTGAAGACCCTAGCAACTGCTTAGGAAGAGGCAGGGCTCTAAGCCATTGAAGCTCGAAAAAGTTAGGGGCTTGGCCACTACATTGAAATCTTGAACAATCAAACTATTGTAATTTATTGTCATACATTGTCTAGCCCTCCAAGTTTACCAATAATGGCCTTAAAAGTTATCTTGGTGGAGAAGCAAGAAGCCATAATAGTGTTTGGCTATAAGATTCAAATTAAGAGTCATCAAGGAGTCAAGGGTTGCCTTGATACTTATATTTTACCTTCTCTCTATCATGTTTGTAGCCATTGTTAAAATCTTTGCTTTATAATATATCCTTTTCTTTTTTGGCTTATCATTCATATAGTTTTTACCAAAGAGGATATAGTTTGATATGGTTGTGTCTTTGAGCGCGAGTTTTGCTAGATTTGTCCACAAAACCATTGAAAAACCTCCAACAAGCTATTTTCTTTGACTCCACCTTCATGTCTTGTTTCTCTCAAATATTTTGTTATTACCTTATAATGCAAAATTTTCATGCCTAGTTGTATAAAATGTTAAATGATGTGGATCTAGGACATGACACAAGCTATGGTGGATCAAAGATGTAAACCAAGTTCATAATGACATGGACAAGTAGAGACAAACTATTACACAAGTGAATTAGGTTCCAAGATAGATTAGCTTGGACTCATAAACACAATCTTGTGTAGAATCGACAATGACAGACACTTAACTGAAAGTACAAAGCATCATGATATTGTGTTCATTTCATAGTCAAGTACAATGCTTTATAGGCTTTGAGTTGTTCCACTCTCCTCACTGTGCATATGGGATTCAGGACAGCTCCTCTTGGAGCATACATCATTTGTCTATTTCTCAACATAAAATACATTGCATAGTTAATCAACAAAGAAAGTTAATTGAAAATATTAAATGAGTTAGTCAATAAGGAAACATAATAATGTATGTTTATTACTATATAGTTATCGAAGTGCTGATCACACTAGTAGGCTTCTATCAATGCCTTTTTGAAAATGTCTAATTAGGAAGTCCTTGAGATCACCATCTTACCATACAATGTTATCATAGAAAAAAAAAATCTAATGTTTTTCAAACTTTTCTATTTCAAGATTGTCCATTATCAACATGATTATCCTCAATTGTGATATGCATAGATTTCCATTAATTGTACTTAATAGTTGAGCCACCTTGTCTATAGTTTATCTTACTAGTTTTTCATGAAAGCCTAAGAATATTCTAGCCTTCACCGTGCCCTCATTTTTTTAGGGACAGTTTCCATCCTTAGATCTCTAAGGATTTGGTTCAATGAAAAAATTACCTCCATGTAAACCAATTGAATATAAATTTTGCTCAATCTTGGGTATAACATCCTTTCTAACTGAGGTTGGCTTAAGAAGTATAAGAAAACCTTGTATAAAGATGAACAAACTTTACACTTATTCTGCAAAGTGCATGAAGTGTCCAAATGTGAGCATTGGCTAAAGGAATATCCAAATTTTTTCAGAATTGTGGATCTTTGATGTTTTAGGAGTGAGCTCTATTATAGTTGCTTGAGTTTAACTATGTTGAAGGAGACATATAGAAGAGGCAAGGACATCTAGAAGTGGCTCCCTTTGAAATATTATACATGCATTTGACTATCTTCAAATCCCCAACTATGTGCCATTCTATTGTCAAGTTTCCAAACTCCTCAATAAGAGATCTTCTCCTACTTGTTGGTTTTGATCACATTAGGTATTGAAATTTGAAAGATAACCTAATGTAATATATCACAATCCTTTGTATCTACTTAAAAAATCTCCCATTCACTAGATTTTATATTCAAATTGAAGACTAAAAGACATTGAATCACTATATGAACCTAATGAAATTGATCTATTCCAGTAGGGTGATAGAGACTCTTTCTAATTTTGTACACTTTAAAATTTCACTTTTATGTAGCTTAATCACTAACCTAGCTACTCATTGTGCCTCTTCTAGAGATAGATTATAGAATGCATAATCAAACATTGTAGGCTAGGCAAGTCAAGAAAAATGTTGTTAAATTCATTGAAAAGAACCTCTCTTTTCTTGCCCTTAGATCTAGCTGTGATATGGAAAGATCCAAAAGCCCCATCACTTTACAATTGACTCTTTGGTAGAGATTCTTCACCAAATATAGTCTTGGAAGAAAACAATTGCACATTTAATCTTATTTCATATTTGATTGCATTAGTTGAAAAATTTATGTATACACATCTCATCTAATGTCAATGTTTTCCAAAGTCTTTTACACCTACTGACTATCCAAAGGATGATATTAATGAAAGAATTTAAGCATTCTCTCTCTACATTTTTGAATTTCGTCCTCTCAAGAATATCCTTTGGAACTGTTAAAGGAACAAGGTGATAATAAAATTGAGATTATTTTGAACCATCTCTTTCACATATGTTTGATCAAATAAGGAACATAAATAAGATCAATATGAAATATAAGTATGCACAAAGTCATATTAAACATTTCTCAAGTAAGAAAGAGTACCTTGTAGCAACTTAGATCCTTCTAATGCAATTGCTCCCTTCTCATTTGAGATTTTCAATGTTCTTGAGTGACCAAAAAAGAGGACAACAATTGGGCATGGCCTTTAGGGGTCCCATAGGCCCCTAATTTTTTTTTTCATGGGGGCGCGCGGGGGGGGGGGGGGGGGGGGGGGGAGGGGCATTTCAAAACGGCCCGAGCAGAAAAGGCCGCTCCCCATGGCAACGTTTTAATGAAGGAGGGGTTGGAGGCCTGAAAACAAGCTACCAAAACAGATCATACCTGGCAATTCCTTGATTTTTACGCTCTCCATCGATGCCTTCCATGTACAAAATGGCTGCTCGGTGGAGAAGATGAAAAATTAGTCTTTCTCTCTCCTCTCTCCTCTCTCCTCTCTCCTCTCTCCTCTTGCTACCTGTTCACATGCATGATTCTATGAGAGAAGGGGGTGGAGTTGATGGAAGATGCTGATGGAATGCTGGAACTGGAGCAAAGGAGATTGTAGATTGGGCTATAAGAGAGCGTCAGCGGCCAAGGATGAGTATCAGTGGCCTCCCAACCATGAAATATGCGTCTCCAAAAGCGTGATTCTATGCATAAGTAATAGATTCATTTGTTTTATGATAAATGTTTGATGGAATTGTTTGGGAATAGTGTCCTTTGATTGAAAATGTTGAAATCTATCAAAAATATTGAAGACAACCAAAAAATTTAGTCGTATAATGATTTATATCGAAACACGCGATAAATTTTGGGGATTTTGTTGTGATTTTGGGGTTCATACGGATTAGAAATGAATATAAAATCAATTCTCAATGATCGTGATCAGTCCCAACCCATACATTAGAAATATCATAATTTTATCTAAATAAATGAAGAAAAATAGTGAAAAAATGAGAAAAATAAGGTTTTTGCTTTAGAAAATCAAGGAAAAATATGCTTTATGTTTGCGGATGTATGATGTGGATGGAGAATGAGGGATAAGCCTCAGTTCAGCCTTGTCTTTGTGTTAACGTATAATTTTTACCACTTTTACAAGAAAAACACATGAAAAAATGTCTCCTAGACTTATCAACCCATGCATAACCTAAACAGTAGAGAGAAGGAGGGGATTTGAGGGTGATTAGTTGCTGATAACATTCAAAATTAGTTTTGAGGGTCTAGCAGCTGACCCTTAGCAACGTAGCATTATGTGTAGCTACCTAAGCTATAGGTTTAGAAGATTAGTTTTCTTGGGGGCTATTTAGTGAGAAAAATATCTATATCTCTTGGAACGTTTGAAAACAAGAGTAGAGTTTGTGATGTACGTGCTAATTGTGTTAGCGACGCATCAAGGGGCCAATCCTCAAGGTGTAGGAGAGTTGCAGTGGGGCTGTGGCATTCAGTTGAGGGGTGCCTCCTTCTATCTATGCTTACAAGGTGTTTTTACATCGATATATGTGTAGGGACTCCCTTTGAGGAGTGTGGGGAAGGCTTAACCATTGGACTACAATTTAAAACAAATGCGAAATTCACGATAGAAGCTAGGGTAGTGTGTCCCTTAGACACTCCTGGCCTCATAAGTCCAAGGGGTTGTGTTCTTTGAGTATAGAGAGGCCTGGCTAGTGCTTAGAGCCAGTGTCGGGCCCGTTTTAGGTCCTGACAGTTGGCTATGACAAAGCCTATTACTTGAGCTAAGGACCAAGCCTCTAGTACTTCAGTCTCACAAAAGAAGACTCTAACTCTAGCCCAAAGAGAGCATAATGAATTCCATGATTCACAAATCTTATTCTTCTTGGCTAGAAGCTCCAGTGCATTTAAAGCTAGTTAAGAGATCTCTCAAATATGGGGCAACAAAATCAATCCAAGGTTACAAGTTCCAAGAAACTAGATGAAACACTATTTAATTCACTCACTCTTGCACATACTCATACTGACATTGGAATTCAAAATTTTGAGGATGAGAAGTTCTTAGAAAGGCTTTTGATATGGTCGGAGCAATCACAAATTTATTGGTGTTACCCAGCAATTGTAGGAGAAGTCATAAAGAAAATGATCAAAGTAGAGCAAGAGAAGCGTCACTTGATTCTTGTGTTCCACCCTAAGTGAGTTTGAAAGGAAATGGTATTCTAGTCAAGGTTTAGCTGCAAGGCATGGCAACTATTTAATGACTATTGCTGAGCAGAGAAAGGCACTCTGGACTTCCATGCATGATCCAACATATGTAGCATACCTACATCTTTGAGAGTTCTTGTGAGTGTCCACGATGTTGAAATTGCTAAACTTACTAAACTAGATCCCTTATGTGAAAAAATCCTTTCAGGGACAAAGCAACATGATGATTGATGTCATTAGATATATTTTCTACCTTACACATGATCCACAATCTCTTGATGGCCATGCTTTGTTATAGCACAATCTTGATTTCTTTGACTAGTTTATCTGAAGTCTAAATGACATAACATCTCATCTTCCCTTTGCTTGTAGTACAAAAAAAAAGACTCTTCATCCCATGATGTGAAGCAAAATAATGTGCATAAAAGGTCTACTAACATTGACATAGTGGCTAAAAGTAGTGTGCTTGAAATTCCAAACCGTAAGGCTACAGCTACTAATATCCATACTAACCCACACCAAACCAAGGTGATCTAGTTGAATCCTAAGATGCTCTAGAGGAGGCTGCTCAGACTCACCTCCAAATCTTCGGCCCTACTAAACCTACCCCTCCTTTTGGTCTCAAGCCTTCGCTTGTTTGTCAACCACTCAATATCATGGCTATTCATTTGGCTAAGAAATTCAATTCCTCCGAAAGAGAATGGCTACTCCAATTTGATGCCATATTCACTACTTATGCCAAGCTATTTGCAATGATTAATTTAGGCCTTCTTGATGATGAGACGATACAGGTTGCTTTTAGATGGCATCCCACTTGTGAAGAGAGTGAACACCTCTACCATAAAAGCCTCTTGGTTCAAGATGATATGCTAAGACCCTTCCTCAAAAGCAATTGTAGTCATGCCAACTTATTCCCTCTTATGCTTCTGTGATCAAACTCCCAGTCAACACTTGATGAACTTGACCATAATGCAATTCCTCAAGTCCATTCTTACAGAAATGGTTTTTCTCATCGTCTTGAGATTACTTGTGATGGTAGTCATTTTATGAAAACGATTGAGCAATGTTGTATAGTCAATATGCTTCAATATGATCCAACCTACTATGAGATTACTTCCTTGCATTCTATCATCATGGCTCGGCATCTAGACTTGCCAAAAAAGTTGAGATACCACCCATTGCTTAATAAGACTCTGATTGAAGAGGAGTTGCACATTTCTGGTCTCTTTGTTGGACCATCCTTGCTTGACAATGTGATTACTTACATTTATGGGCTAGCTACAAAACCAATTGACTTGGATGCTTTTGCTGAGTTGAAGTACAATCCAAATTTCTATGACTGGTGGATCCCAAAAACTATGAAATATTGACCCTTGTATATAACTAACATTTTTTCTCATTGTATGTATTTTTCTTTTGTTGCATTAACAAGAGCCAAAGACCCTTTGACTTTTAAAACAATGCTACATTTTATGTGAAGGAATAATCAAGGGATGAGATCCCAACTTTTGGTCATGGTATAATGGTAAAATACAAAAAAGAAGAAGTAATTCTTTATGTCTCTTGAATTTGCATCTACTACATGGTACTCTCACATTTTCACCAAGTGAATGTAAGAAAACCATAGGTGGCAAAGCAAGGACTTACATATTTAAGACTTGATCACAACATCATGGATAATCAAAGATGTTTGTAGTTTCAAGGCTATGGCCTTAAGAAGCCACCATCATTGGCAATGGCACCTTCCTTAAATATCCTAAGTTTCAAAAACATCGATGATACCAAGATCCTCTTGGAGCCTCAATGATGCAACCAAGTCAATAGAGAACTATATCAATGGTGCCTCAATTTCTTCAACAACAACATCCCTTGACTTCAAGTTTCAATGGTCATCTACTTCTATAGGAAGAGTTGCAACTTGCTTCATCAGACACACAAATCTTCAATAGGTGCATGTTCTTCAACAACAACAAGGCATTGTGCTTTACAATTCTTGGCTTAGTCTTCAATCTCCATGGATACACTCTAGTATACAACTCCATGCTTTGAGACACGGAAAGATTGAGAAAAAGAAAAAGGAAGAAGAGAAAGAAAAGAGAAAAGGGAAAAAAAAGAGAATAGAGTAAAAGCTCCATGATTAGTTAGGTGCACTCACATTTCACTACACATAGGGGTCCTCAACTTAGGTGCATCTAGTGGCTTAGGTTGTGGTTAGCTCTATCTCTAACTTCTTAGGCCCTTTTCCATTTTTCCCCACATTTACCCAAGGCACATCAAGGTCAGGACATACCTAGGAAGTCTTGTCTCGCCTTGATTAGACCTTTCTCCTTGAGTCATTTGCAAATTTTTCATTCCACTTCATTTATCCTAGTGCTACTCACTCAACTTCACAATAAGAAGAAAAAGTTACTTCACACAAAAAGGGGCTAGCTTTATCCACTCCCTCTTGTGTTGATTCTATGGAGAACCATGTGCTTCACAAGCTTATCTGATTGGACTCCACCTTTTGTCCAAATCTCTAACAATGTCTCTCTAGTAACTTTATTTTCCCTTAGCAACAATGACACTTTCTCCATTTTCACCAATGCAAGATTCCTTTGTCAGCCCTCATCAAGAGAAGAATCCTTGGAGCAGTCTTCTAACTATGTACTAGACTATGTATGCACATGCACTCACATAATATTTGCACCATAACCTATTCACAGTTTTGAATCCTCAAGTATGGGACAACACTTTAGGCTTTGTCAACCCATCTCCTAGTTACACTTGCACGTTGGCTTAGAGGACTTTCATAGATGATCATTTGAAAGACAAATGCCCCATCAATATTAGTGGCCTCTGCATCCTCCTCCTTCCATGTTTCATTTCTCTTCTTCTACTATGCCATCAGTGTTTCTTCATGCAGACATCATCTTCCATCACCCAAAAGAGAGTGTAAACCCCGATCCATAGTGGTGGAAATCCTAAAATCCAAAAGGGGTGCAAACCCTAGCCCTAAAATGGTGTGCCATCCTAGAGAGGTGACCTAACCCTAACCTAAATTTGTGTCTATATAAGGGTGGAAGGTCTAAGTGGTATTTACCTTTTTGGTACATCCATGCTGTAGAAGCTCTATCAATGCAACTATTGAAGCTTTCTATTCTCTTCTTCTATTCTATCATCTCACTTCCATTGTTGAGGGTGAATGAGAGAGAGAGAGAGAGTGAGAAGTGTGGTGAGGGACTAAGGGAAGGTGAAGCTCTTCATTGTCTTCTTCTTCTTCTTCTCTACTAGCTTCTTAAGTCATTGGTATGCTTGGTGGTGGATGCCAAGGAGTGACGACATTGAATTGTGTTTCTTGGGTCATGGAAGTGTCTTTGAGCCTTCAAGCCTTTGGACTACAACATGGGAAGGTAAGCTGGTGAATTCACTACATCTCGAAGGTAGTATTGTATTCTTGCTTTCTTGGTTTGGAGAGAAGGATGCTTGGTTAGTGGAATCATCTTCAAGCCTTCAAGATTTGGGACTACAACGTAGGAAAGTAAGTTGATATCATCTCAAAGGTAATCTTGTATTCTTGCTTTCTTGGTTTGAAGAGAAGGATGCTTGGTTCGTTAAAGTAGAGTGTCATGAGACAAGGTAAGAGATTGTTGTCGAAGTAAGTTGAAACTTAAAAAATAATAAAAGTTTATCCAAAGTCTCAATTGTTATGCATGGCTCAACACCAACCTATCTTCTAACTTTGAGATGAGGACATCTCGATTCCTGTAAGGAAAAAAGGATATAATGGACTGATACCACACGTGAAGGGGGATTAACGGGAAAATTTCATTTCAAAGGTTGAGAAAACTTAAGAGAAAATTTTAAAAATAATTAAATGAAATCTATAATGAACTATTGTGTTGCCACCCTCTTGAAAATTTCACACCTTGATCTCTCTTAGATCATCATTATGAGTTGCTCGCCGCCGCGATTCTCAAATTCCATGCCATTGATCATTTTCTTAATGAGAACGAAGCCTCCATGCCACCATCCACCTTGGATTGATCCAACATAAAACTATGCGTCGCACTCTGGATGTAGCAAATGAGAGGAAGAGAGCACTCCACGAAATCTAAATAGGCTGATAAGCTAAGGATTTAGCCTTAGCCTTAAGAATTAGGCCCATGCTACTATTCAATCCAGTAGTTGCTGCATTGAGAGAGAGAGAGAGAGAGAGAGAGAGAGAGAGAGAGAGAGAGAGAGAGAGAGAGAGAGAGAGAGAGAGAGAGAGAGAGAGAGAGAGAGAGAGAGAGAGAGAGAACAAGGAGGAGAGTAGAATAGGTAAAGAAAAAGAGAAGAAAGGAGAAGGAGAGAAGAGGTAAGTAGGTGGAGAAGAAGAGGAGGGAAGACGAAGAAGAGAAGAGAAGAAGAAGGGAAGAGAAAGGGAAGAGAGGAGGTAGTAAAGAAGAAGTGGTGGAGAAGAGAAGAGGAGGAAAATAAGAGACCAGAGAAGAGGTGTGAGATGTTCGCTAGGCTCATTCCAAGGTACATCTTTTTGTACTCCATTAGTAGGTTTTCCAAATGATGCCACTTGGTGCTCCATTGGAATATCACAGGGTTTGTCACTTAGACCGCACTAAGTCTACATCACAACAGAAGAGTTCCGGCCAAGCCCACTAGGATCGACTTGAATTTTCGGATTTGTAAAATTAGATGGGTAGCTAGCTAGCGTCAGCAATTTCGAGTTCCTACTTCTACAGGATTACTCCATCTGAAGTGGACTTGCCATTGCACTTGGTTCAAAGAGAATGGGAGATGGAGGGGAGTGTGGTATGTCAACCCTCCTGCCCATAAGGCAAAAGTCCTATTTCGGCCCCCTAAAACAATGTAAGTCAGTTCTACCTAATGACTAGTTGGTTAATTTATTGTCTTCCTATTTCTATCCCTGATTTAGAAAAGCTCCTAGCTAATTGGGACCACCCTACCGTCGGGGGTTGCACCCATTCGTTTTCCTTTGATGAAGGAATCATATTTAGTTTTTTAATTACCTACAACATATTTTTTGGAATATATACAACCAGCTTCCTTAATCAGTCTATTAAATCATAGGTTCTTTCACGTAATTTATCTCACAGACACGCATACAATTCAAACAACGCTTGAGTAAAATAAATTTCTTTATTATATTGGAAGTTTATTACAATTTTTATCTTTTCGACCCTGCGAAAGATATACAAAAATCCATGAGGATATTTTGCCTACCAAGATTCCACCCTTGTAACTAGTATTTAGGGTTACAGGATCCCATCCTGGGTCACAAAGGGGCTCGTCAGATTCTAGGAGTAATGCGAAATTTACAGCCAGAGGCCCCTTGGCACCCACATCTCCTACTTCTCGAGGCTATCCCTATGGACAAAGATTTTTCACTATGGAGTTGACCTAAGCCTCTCGAAGTGATAACCATGACCCCCTTGGAGTAGGGTCTCACAGCTAGCTTGGGGGTAGCCTAGCGCGATCTTTCCTTTTATCCTGTTTGTCAATGTTTTTAATCAGAGATTTAGATTCTAACAAACACAAACAATACTTTCAAACAATGACAATCACATCATCGTGCAATTCATAGCTTCCATAGCCAAGGTAGACCTTATCCTAAGGTAATCTTACATTCTAATGAGGATTCTCCTCCCCATAAAGAAGTGTTGAGTACATCTCTTACACCATGTTAAGCAAGACATGCATTTTCCGTTTGGGACTAACTTACCCAACATAAGTGAATTTCCTTTAGAAAAATATTACGAGAGTAATTTAACGAGATGATTTACAAGACCCTGAAATAGACATTCACTTTTCATAACAAGCGTTAATCAACCTTAACCTTGTCTCGTTGACAATGTATTGAGTTATTTTATTAATCTCAAGTGCACATATGGTCTTTTACTCATTTCGTCCAATATCCTCCTACAACTATTTCCGTCATGATCTTACAAATTATAATCTTGATTAATCTAACTACAAATCATATGTAGTAGTTAACCATTTATGCGTGTATTAATACGTTCTCTAGATAAAATTGTCAATTCATGTAAGTGAAAAATATGAAAGCTAATTTTTTTTTTGGTACTTAATGCTTATATGGATGATATCCATGTAATCTAACAAGTAGATCTTGTACCATTTAATGCAAAAGCTAACATTTGATGTAAAATTTTAGCAAAAACCTTATAAAAATAATATCCCGTTTTTGAAACGTGAATAACCTAGTTTGGCATGATGACACTGGGAATTTCGTCTTTGTTTACACTTGCGTTCAACCCGATGTTCTGTTGGTAGTGGCAACTCCGGCAACCTCGGGCACTCCTGTATCTCTGGCAATACCTGCGGTTGCAGTGGTTCTCATGGTCTTTCCACCTCGTCACTTTGGAGCCATTGTTCGCAAGTGGATTTAAGAGATAAAGAAGGAGGAATGAATTTGGGATGGGAGAGGGTAAGAGAAGATGGCTTAGTCGAAGACTGAGACAGGGGAGGTTGAGCTAACTCCCTCCCTTGCAGCCTTTCGGGGTAACTCCTCTCTCTCTCTTTCTCTCACTCTTTGTAGCTCCATCTCGCAGCCTCTTAGAGGGGTATCCTTCTACCTCCCTCTCTCTATCTCCCTCTTGCAGCCTCTCGGGGTCTCCTTGTGCCTCTCTAAACTACTCCCCATGCCTCTTATTTATAGCTAAATTAGAGAAGAAGAGTTGTGGCTAAGAAGAAGAGCTCTTTATGGAGGGGATCTTAGCAAAATCAATAATCTGAAACTTCTAAGATGCAATCTGATGCTCAAATCACAAATCTGATGGTTTTCTTGGCTCTGAAAGGGGGATAAAATTGTAGGACACTTGCTAGAAATATTCCAAATCACTCCTTCTTCTTCCTGTTTGGAGTGCTATTTTGCTACCTGTAAACTGCAATTGCGACAGTCGCAATTTTGCATATCTTTTTTTTGCATTAAATCTCCAAAATTGACTAGAAAGGCCATTTACATTTTTTACATGACACCTTGTTCTAGAAGTTTCTGTAGTTTTAAGGATATTTACAATAAATAATATCCAAAATATAAAAAATATGCTAGTTTTGTCCAAAAATCTAGTATTTTTAGACCATCCATACTATGCACATTGACACTAATGACTAATATAGCTCATAACTCTCGTTCACGTGGTAACTTCCGCGATGGGTGGCTACAATCCGTGTCAATCCAAAAAAAATGTCTTATGATCCTCATTTTTTTTGAAAAAAATTGTTACTTAGTTAGTTATTAACGTTAGTTAAATTCTTAACTTTAGTTAGTGACCTTACTAACTCGCTAATTGACTAACTAAATTTCAAACTACCCAACTAACTTTTAATTGCATGGAAGTATTACATTCTTCTCCCCTTAGAGAAATCAAGATGTCCTCATCTCGAGAGAAATCACGGGTACTGTTGATGAAGAACATTCTCATCTATCCATGTCACATTTTCTTCAGCATAATCCTTCCACTGGACAAGGTATTCTCTAAGGATTCTACTCCTCAATTTTCTCTACCTTACATCAATTAATCTATCAAGTTTAGCTTAAGGACTCCTTGGCTAGGTATTACAACTTGTTGATCATCAAGGATATGGTTAGGGTTAGCTACGTATGCTTTCAATAAGCTAACATGAAATATATTGTGGATTTTTATATTCTCAGGGAGTTGTATCTTGTAAGCGCTTACTCCTAAGCACTTGAGAATCTTATATGGTTCACAATATCTTGGACTTAGCTTCTTAAATTATCCTAAAGACAAAGAACTCTTCTTTGGATGGACATGGATGAAGACCATGTCTCCTTCTTTGAAGATTCGTTCTTGCCTTTTCAGATCAACATACGCCTTTTGTCGGTCCTTGTTGGCGGCTTGAATATCTTGTCTGATAATCTTGATTTGATCATCCATTTCTTCTAGCATTTTTCTTGAAGCTTCTACCCTTAGAGTAGGATCGGAAAAATTAAGTGGCATATGGAAATCTTGACCATATAGTGCCTCTAATGGAGTCATTTGAATACTTCCATGATAGGAGGCATTATACACGAATTCCATTAAGGGTAGATACTGAATCCACCTTTTAGGTTCCTTGCTACAATATGTGCACAGAATATCCTCAATTACCTAGTTAACTCGTTTTGTCTGCCCATTAGTTTGTGGATGATAAGCAATACTGAAACAAAGTTAGGTCCCAATGGCTTCAAATAAACTCTTCTAGAAGTGTGATGTAAAAAGAGAATCACGATCATCACTGATGATCCTTTTAGGTAACCCATGCAACCTAAAAATCTCTTTTACAAAAGTTCTTGCAATATCTGAAGCTTTGTAATTGGTTTTTTTTGGAATAAGATGAGCAACCTTTGTTAGCATGTCTACTATTACCATTATTGAGTTATATTATCCTTGCATAGAAGGTAACCCAACTACAAAGTCCATGCTAATAAATTTCCATTTCATCTGGGGAATGTTAAGTGGTTGGAGTTTTCCCGGTAACTTGACATGTTCAAAATTTACCTTGAATTTGGGATGGGAGAGCGTAAGAGAAGATGGCTTAGTCAAAGACTAAGAGATAGGGGGGTTGAGCTAACTCTCTCCCTTATAACCTTTTGGGGTAACTCCTCTCTCTCTCTTTCTCTCTAGCTCCGTCTTGCAGCCTCTTGGAGGGGTATCCTTCTACCTCCCTCTCGCAGCCTCTCGGGGTCTCCTCGTGCCTCTCTAAATTTCTCCCCATGCCTCTTATTTATAGCTAAATTAGAGAAGAAGGGTTGTGGATAAGAAGAAGAGCTCTTTATGGAGGGGATCCTAGCAAAATTAGCAATTTGAAACTTCTAAGACGCAATCTGATGCTAAGATCACAAATCTGATGGTTCCATTGGCTCCGAAGGGTGGGTAAAACTTTAGGACACTTGGTTAGAAATCTTCTAGATCACTCATTCTCCCTGTTTGGAGTACTGTTTGTTATTGCCTGTAAACTGTGATTGCGATGCACGTGATTTCACCAATCCTTCTTTTTTTGCATTAAATCTCCAAAACTGGCTAAAAAATCCACTTTCTTTTTTTACATGACACCTTGTTCTCAAAGTTTCCATAGCTTTTTAGGTATTTACAATAAATAATATCCAAAATATAAAAAATATGATAGTTTTGTCTAAAAATCTAGTATTTTAGGACCATCCATACTATATATACTGCCAATAATGACTAATATGGCTCATAACTCTCATTCACGTGGTAACTTCCGTGATGGGTAGCTACAATCCATGTCAATCCGAAAAAAATATCGGGTTATGATCCTCGTTTAAAAAAATGTTAGCTAGTTAGTTATTAATGTTGGTTATTTTTTTTAAACTTTAGTTAGTAACTTTACTAACTTACTAATTGACTAACTTTCGAACTACCCAACTAACTTTTAATTGCGTGGAAGTATTATAAGAGGAGAGGAAGAAGAGAAGGGAAGGGGGAAGAGGAAAGGTAGAAAGGAAGAAATGACGGAGTAGATGAAAAGAAGAGGAGGATAGAGAAGAAAGAGAGCGAGTGAGATAAAGGAGAAAACTTCAAACCACAAAGAGAAGCACTACTTAGGCTTCCAAGAGTCTTATCTACCTTCTTATCCTTTGTACTTCGACACAAGTCCTTCCTTTCCTTGCAAACTATCAATCTCACATTGAGCTACCAAACCATTTAAAAGTTTAAGAATGTCAAAGCTTGAGCTATGTTACATACATATTCTTGCGATGGCCCTAAAGAGGAGATATTCTTGAGCGAGAAATGCAAAAGCTAAAAAATATGCGATCACAAACGTGGTTGACACACCATCATATGCGGCATAAAAACAGATTCCTTTGCAAGTTAATGTTCATTCAATACACCATAAGGAGCATAAATAAAGGAGTTTTAATATGCTAAAGAAATTATAGTGAATGAAAATGATAGACCGAGTAAAAACTATTAAATTAGAATTATATAATTATAGTGAATGAAAATGATAGACCGAGTAAAAACTATTAAATTAGAATTATATGATTATAGTGAATGAAAATGATAGACCGAGTAAAAACTATTAAATTAGAATTATATAATTCAAAGCTAAGATAAATTGTATAACATTGCATTGAATAGATTATCTTAAGTTCCTTATAAAAAAAACTAGTGCATCAAGAATAAATTCCTTGGCATTTACAAAGTGTGCAAATATTTAAGAAAGTGAAAAGTTGTATTCATATTTTTTTTTGTATTGATAAATTATTAAACATTAGGGCAAGTGAAAGTTGCATTCAGAATAATTTTTTAACTTTTATAAATTATGTACATGTTAGGACAAGTGAAATTTATATTAAGAATAATTATTTTTATTTATAAACTATATAAGCATAAAAATAAGTGAAAGTTATATTAAAAATAAATATTTTTGTATTTATAAATCATGTAAGAATTAGGACAAGTGAAAGTTACATTCATGATAATTTCTTTTTCATTAATAAATTATGTAAGCGTTAGGACAAGTGAAAGTTACATTAAGAATAATTCTTTTTGTATTTATGAATTAGATAAGCATTAGGACAGGTGAAAGTTGCATTCAAAATAATTCTTTTTGTATTTATAAGTTATATAAGCATTAGGATAAGTGAAAGTTGCATTAATAATAATTCTTTTAGCTTTTACAAATTATGTGAATATAGGGAAATGTGAAAATTGTATCAAGGATATTTCTCTTTATATTTATCAAATTATTAAATATCAAGAACATTTTATTTTATTATTTATAAACAAGGAAGAAAAAATATTCTTTTCCTTGGCACTTAAATCAAATTAGGATAATTAAAGTAGATAATAAAAAACTATCGATTAGGAGTACTTCTTAAGGAAGGAAATTCCACTATTAATTCCAAGATCCAATAAATTCCCACAATTTAGGATAAAATCTAGATTCTTAATGAGGTTAAGTGACTAATCCTTAACAAGGGTTACAAATGAAAGATTTTAAACAAAAACCAATGACAACTAAGGAAAAGACATAAGGAAGAAAGGTTCATCAAAGTTTAAAGAGAGACTTAGAAAAGTCAAGTCCAAAGGGGAATTAGGAAAAACCCAAGATCTAAAAGAGAGCCAAGTTGAAAGGGATTGCCCCTAAGTTAAGATCTTGCTCAATTATCTCTCTATTTGTTAGAAATATTTCTTGAAGGAAATTGCTTGTGCTTATAGTAATGTACACAAGTTAAACTTGATGCACTTAGAAAATTGATTGAATAATAAAAAAATCCCAACACACTAAGTCTACAATAGAAAAAAAAAGGAAAGTGCACTAGACCTTCCCCAAGGCTAGTTATGAGTCCCTTTTTCAAGGGGAAATAAATTGCCCCCTCAGAGAGTTTTGGACCAATCCCAATAGCGAGAGGTCACTTCGTAGGAAATCCTTGGGCAAGACGAGTTGAGAATGCCAGGGGGCTTAGGCCGGTAAACTCTTAGACTCCTAAGAATAGTCCAAACTCCTATGTGAATCACGATGGATTTCTTGAGGCCCCGATACTAGTTAGGGGAGGTGAAATGTGAACACTTGAATAATAATTTTCTATATTAATACTTATGCAAGATGGATTACATATCCAAAGTTGAAATCAAAGAGGAGGTGTGTTGGACTAATTTAGTCCTCTTTCCATAGTAGCAAGGTATACTATTAAAGGCCAGTTGAATAGCCGATATGTAGTTATTGGGAAAGAAGGCCTTGTCAACAAGGTGCTATAGGTGAGGGATTTGCAAAGCCACTAGGACTACAATCATTTGATTGGAGGGCTCAAGATCAATATTACATCATCTCTAGGAGATTAACCATGGATCCAACATGTTCGATAGCTTGTCTCATGGATAAGCATGGTTTGTGGAGTTGCAAGCATTGAAATGTGGAGCGGATGACTCTAATCTTCAAGGTTGGTTATATTTGCAGTGGGATAATCAGTTGTGCTAATTGCAATGGCATCTCCTTATCCTTTTTTTTGGAGGATATCACAATTTACTAGTCATTTTGGTTGTAACAACTAGACATATTCACTTGATTTGAGCATCTAAAGATTTTCACATGTTGTTTATCTTTGCATATTCACTTGCATTGGTCTTGAAATGATTGTTTGAAGCTCTAAAGTTTGTCAATGAACTTTTTTTTTGTATGATAATCTTTGTTTTTAAAAAAATATCATAGAGGGTGCTTGCTATCCTTGATGAAATAATGAATGTGGTGCTTTGGGAGTACAATAATGTGGAACTCTTAGGAGCCATTGATTCTATGTAATAGGCGATAAATTTATGAAAGCAAAGGACTTAGAGTGCTACGTTGACAGACCATACATATTACTTCCCTTGGTCACTTTATGGTTAATAAGGGTATACATAGTGGGATGCTTTTCTTGAGATAATCTTTTGAGCACTTGTCTTACACTTGCTTGTCATTGTAAGTTGTAAAAGATGCATTTGTTTTTGTTAGAGTTTGAGCTCATCCTCTATACATACATCTTAACATTCATACTATGAGGCATGATGCTACAATTCTTTTCAAATGCTCTTATAATCTTAGAGTTATGATATATGGTTAATCCTCTTATATGGTCTTGGATATAAAAAAGGAGTAGTGAATGGCTTGGATCTACAAAACCATTAAGTAAGGTGCCTACCTAAATGAATATCGATAGCATGCATTTTAGTAGGCCATCAAGGAGTAATCAAGATTACTAGCATCCAAACTCATTATAATAACCAAACATTTATAACCTTGTACTTCTTGGGTCTAGCTTCCAGGGGAAACACTACCTCAATCCCACAAGGATCGACCTCAAAACAGGGTCCTTATTTAAAGGCTATAGTCTCTTATCAGCCATCTAATGTCAGGTTCTTGAGGTGACAACATTGTTATCATCCCTCAAGCCAAAGCAAACCATTTCCACACTTGGTTCAAAGAGAGTGAGAAATGAGGAGTGATGTGCATCACCCCTCCACCCATAGGGTAAAGTCTTAATTCCCGCCTCCTAAAATGGTACTAGTTGGATTCTAATGACAACGTGTTAGAATAATTAACATTTGGCCCTTCCTAGACTTGCTTAATCTAATGTTTGAGTTGTGTTGGAAGCCTCTTACAAAATCGAGACCACCCTACCATTAGCAAGACTCGTTGGCCAATCACCCACTTTTCTCAAAGGGTTTCTTTAGTTGTCCAATTAATCTAATATAATTTAGTTAGACATATAGAAATTAGCTTCATTAATTAGCCCTTTTAAACAATGTTCATTTTTATAAATTAATTATGATACAAATACAAATTCAATCATTCTTTAGAAAATAGGTACAAGCAATATAATTATCTCCACCTTCTCCAAGGTGTAATGCCATGTTAACATTTTGTCCTTTACACCAAGACTTGTATCCCAAAGTACCTTGATACTTGTGAATGGGCACAATCCATAATCTGCCCTTATCTAGCATCAAGACCTTCTAGGAAGACCATCAGGCTCATAGGGGTTAGGCCGGTTCTTGACACCCAAGGAATTTATAGCTAGAGCCTCCTTGGTATCCTTGTCACCTTCTAGCCTAATGTCCTCCCTACGAAGAGACCTCTCACATTTGGGAAAGGTCCTAGTACCCATTTTGGACAAATCCAATGCCTTTGGTGAAGGGCTCTATCACTAGCCTTGGGGGGAGACCTAGACCATATCCAAGAATCCACCCATAAGGGCACAATAGCTCTTTCCAAATTCCACAAGCAAGGAAACCAACCTATTTCCAATTAGGAAACCATCTATTTTCCAAGCAAGAAGCTTATCTTAAAACATTTCATCAAAAATCAAAATATTTTTCTTTGAATATCTCACAAGAGAACATGCAATCCACAACTTATTTTCCCTAGAGTATAATAATATAAAATGATATATAATAGTCCCTCCTCTAGTGTTTAGGATACAATATCTCTCAAATCTCTTTTTATTTGTCAAAGGTCATAAACTTTTCTCCTAGATGATATAACACATTACAATGCAATACTTTAACATGTATAAATAAGGTATCTATCTTTACTCCTAGAAGCTCCATCCTTTTTCTATTTTACCCTTCATTATTGCAAGCAATAGCCAACTAGATATAAACTAATTAATCAATCAATCATTCATTTGATTGAATTGAATTTCCTTTAAATCTATCTAATGGTATTTGAATAGAAGTTGATGCAGATGGGACTTTGTTTACCCATGCCACGTCTTATCTGACTCCAACTCTCCACCACTTTGGGGACATCGTAGCAAGAAAACTTCTTCTAATATGTTCCTTGCTCTATCCCTTCTTGGACCCTTGTAGCACCTCCAAATCTATATGCCTTGAATTAAAACTTGGCAAGGAAAATGGGATTCTTAGAATCTACAAAAGCAAGGAAGTTTCTAGGCTAGGAGGAAAGGATAACTCCGACCCCCTAAAACAGCAATGCTTGGGTTCTAACGATGATACACTAGTATAGTCAACATTTGGCCATTCCTAGACTTGCCTAATCTAACTTTTGAGTTGTATTTGAAGCCTCTTAGCAAATGGAGATTACCCTATCTTTCGCAAGATCCATTTAGGATCTAACTACCCACTTCTCAAAGGATTTTTGTAATTGTCTAATGGATTTAGCATAGTTTAGTTAGACACATAGAAATCAACTTCATTAGCTATTCTTTAAAATAATTTCATTCCCATAAATTAGACATAGATACAAATACAACACCAAATTTTTTTTTGAAAATAGTTACAAGCAATATAATTATCCATACCTTCTCCAAGGTGTGATGCCATGTCAACATTATGTCCCTTACACTAGGACCTGTATCTAAAAGTACCTAGATACTGGTGCACTGACACAATCCACCAATTTACTCTTATCTAGCATTAGGGCCTTTTGGGAAGACCATCTCGGGCTCGTAGGGTTATGCTGGTCCTTGATACCCAAGAAATTTATAGCCATATCCCCCTTGGCACCCTTATCACTACCTAATCTTATGTCCTCCCTTTGGAGAGACCTCTCATATTCGGGGACAATCCTAGCACCTATTGTAGACAAATCTAGCCCCTTTGTGAAGGGTTTTGCCACTAGCCTTGGGGGAGATCTAGGGTGTATCCAAGAATCCACCCATGAGGGAAAATTATCTCTTTCTAAAATCTAAAAATAAGGCAATCAACCTTTTCCCAACTAGGAAACTATCTATTTTCCAAGCAATAAGCTTATCTTAAAACATTTTATCGAAAACCAAAATATTTTTCTTTTAATGTCTCACAAGAGAAGATACAATCCACAAATAATTTTCCCTAGAGTGAAATTGTATAAAGTGATACGTAATAGTCCCCCTTGGTGTTTAGGATACAATATCTCTTATCCCTCTTTGTATTTTTCAAAGGTCATAATCTTTTCTCTTAGATGATATAACACAATAGTATGCAACACTTTAACACTGATGCATGAGCAAGGCATCTATCTTTATTCTTAGTAGTTTCATCCTTTAGGGGATAACCAAGATTACTTCCTAATGGATAACTCATTTTTTGCATTCTAAGGATATTATAAGTTGTAATATCCTAAATGCACGATAATTTAAGGATAGTCAAGGATAGATAGAAACTTCTCTTTTACCCTTCATTGTTGGAAGCAATAGCCAACTAGATATAAACTGATCAATCAATTAGTCATGTTATTTAAATCTATTCCTTTAAATCTATCCAATGGCACCTAAATCTATCCATTTGTACTATTTGTTTAAGCACATCCAGGCATGTTATTTGCCTAGTAACCCCATATTGGAGAATATGGGAATTTCCCATAAGTTTGGGACACTTGGTCAAATATTTGGATTTGTCATAACTCGAACACTATAACTCTGAATTGAGCAGTCTATAGCTCAATAGATTCCATTTTTCAAGTGCTTTCCAATGATAGGTAATATCATATGGTTTTGAGAAACTTATGGGCATGTTATCCAGGTGCCACCTTTTTAGTATTCAAAAAATGGGATTTGTGAGATTTCCAAACTCACCAATATTGTGTTTAGTGTGCAAAGTTGATATCCTATTGCCACCTATTGAGCCTTTGGAATTGATAACATTTATCCATGTCCATGATTGCACATTGATCCATTTCACCTCACTACATTAGCTAAGGAGGTGGAGATTGTAGAGACTTTAAGAGATGCTTCAAAGTGAGGGTTACGAGGATATGAATCTTGCTAGCATTTTACCATGCACATGTCCTAGGAAGATTGGATGGCATATGCTGAGGCATGTGTAGATGAAGCTTGATGTGTGGAGTGAGATACACATGTTGATGGATCTCGATGTTCATAGTGCAACCTCTTGTCCCACTCAAACTCTCTATTGCTTTGGGGCCATCGTAGCAAGTGAATGTCTCCTAACATCTTCTCTACTCTATCCCTCCTTGGACCCTTGTACAAAGAGGAGAAAGAATTCAAAGAAAAAGAAACCTCCAAAAGAGAAGAAGAGGAATGAAGGCAAAAACAATGATCACCTTAGAAATCAAGAGTAGGAAGGCATAGCCCTAGCAATTCAAAGATTGATATAGCAACCTTCAAGAGCAAAAGACTTAGCTCTGAGAGATCTTAACTAAGAAGATTTTTTAGAGGTAGGGATCAGTGCAACACGACCTTTGACTAGGCCACTAATCATCATATGAAAAGGTAAAGCTCTTGTAGAAACACCTCGCCCACCTTGCCCTTCACTTATAGCCACCACATTACCCATCCTAGCCCCCTATCTTGAAGTAAAATTGGGTGAAGAGATTGGGATTCTTAGAATTTGGCAAACCAATGAAGTTTCTAGGATAGAAGGGAAGGATTATCTGAGTAACATCTCTCTCTTTCTCTCCTCCCCTCTCTTCCCACTCTCTTCTCTCTATGTGTTAATCCCAATGCAAGGCAGAAAAAAGAAAATTCAAAAAATATATGGAATAATGCAAGAAAAGGAAGCTAGGCAAACTAATATGAAAAGAAAGGCCAAAAGCACAAGGGTGGCCTCAAAGGCCAAGTCTAAGACAAAGGCACATCTTAAAATGCAAGGGCGCCACTAAATTTTTTTAAAAGAGCACCAGGCTCCCTCCTCTGCAAATTGTAAAGTCTAAATGAGCATAGGTAAAGGGATAAGGCAACTAATAGGGAATAGGGAAAGAGGACCTTGGCAAGATGCCCGGTCATGTAAAAAAGGGGATGGGTGCCCAAGGGATTTAGGGCTTGTATATAAACTCAAAAAGTAAATGAGAAGCTCATTCTTTGGTATGTGGCTAAAGTGGTCTCTTCTTCTCTCCTTGCTGCTAGCTTGTGTGTGCTTGAGAGAGGGAGTGTGAGAGTGTGAGGGAGTGAGTGTGTGAGGCCGAGGGATCTTGGAGAAGAAGCTCTTTATTATCTCCTCTCTTCTTCTTCTCTCCTCTTCTCTTCTATTGTCTCATGTGTGGCTATGGAGGATGGAGCTTGGAGGTGGAGGCTTGAGGTTGCTTGAGCTTATATCTCAAATTGTGGAGCTACCGGTTTGCTTGAGGGAGGAGGCTACTCATTTAAGCATCAAGGTAAGCTCACTACACCCTCTTAAGATCGAAGGCACGTCAGCTAGGTGAGAGATAGCCATTTGTGCTCGTTTGAAACGCTTGAAATAATAAGCGGTACGTGGGTCTTGGCAGATGAGTGTGAGCTCCCACTACATTTTGGTTCCATTTCCGAGACCAATGGATTCAAGCTTGAGTACTCACACGCCTCTAATCAAGTGTCAAAGTAGGGCTTGATATAGGTAGGAGATTTGGGGTTTTTAATCTTCAAAACAAGTAAGTATTTTGGGTTTTTGATGAGTAGGAAAGTAGAGTAAATTATTTCAATATTTGGGATTTGATTTTTGTTGCACTTAAGAGTAGGATAGGATCGAGAGATCGAAGCGAAACGCTTTAGGTTTATTGCTATAAAATAGGCCCAAACAGGGCACAAATAAGGGAAAAAAGGAAAAAAAGAGCAATTATTGAGTAAAGCAAAGCTTGATTACTCTGAATGTTCAGTAGGTCCTCCTGAAGAATTTGCAATGAGCCACTTGACCTCACACGCTAAAATACAAGGCAACATAGCAGTGCAATTTGCCTTGCTATTGTACGACTGACGCAGATGGCAAGTAGGATAATGACGGCATATTGGGGCAGAGTTGACATAGAGGATTCAATGAGACTATTGATGAAGAGCCAAGGTGGAAGCATAGGTAGTGTTGGCTGCCATTGATGTTGGGAAGACAACGATAATTGCAGCTTGATGACGTTCTATCAAGTTGACAGGTTAGACACACAATATGGCTAGATAATGATGAGGCAAATGGCCGTAGAAAATACGCAATGTGGCATAGTCTGTTGACCCTAGGAAGGTGGCCTTCTAAATGCTATGTGGTAGTGGGGAGGCTTGAAAGCCTTAAAGTGTAAAGGCTATTCATTTTTAAAAGCCTTCGAGGCTTTACTTTTTGACAAACATTTTAGAGTTTTAGTCTTGAAGTAAAGGAACCGCATTAAAAAATAAAACCTTAGGCTTGTTTTTTTTTTTGGAAAAGCAAAAGCACAAATGTGTGAGAAAGTCTATAAAAGGGAGGCACTAGGAGCCTTGCCTCTCCATCAAGTACTATGAGAGTGGCTTGAGTCTAAGCTTTGAGCTCCTCGCCCTCCTTGAAGATCTTGCATCAAGTTCTAGGAGAGAGGCTTTTGAGTTCAAGCTTTAAGCTCCTTGCCCTCCTTGAAGATCACCAACAAGTTCTATGAGGCTCTTGAGTTCGAGCTTTGAGCTCCTCGCCTTCCTTGAAGATATCTCCGTCAAATCATGAGGGTGACTATTGAGCCTGAGCTTTGAGCTCCTTGCCCTCCTTGAAGATCTCTCCATCAAGTCCTCACATTCCACCTTCTTCTCTTCTCTTTTCAGATGATCGAGACTATGACCTTGACTTCTGATTGGCCAGTGATCCTTTGCTTGCTTAAAGAGTTATGGCAAATTTCTCTACAATAGCCTCATCGTCTTTGCTACCCGTTTCTTGTTGACGGCAAAAGTTGAGAGAGAATTCATAGGTAAGAGGAGGAATTCATTTCGATGAGCGCCATCATATCAATGAACAAATTGTTATCACAAGATCCATCTTGAGTTCTTCACATATCTTTTGATCATATCCTTTTAATTCCTTTTGAACATGTATCTTGATCATATCTTTAATCAATGAGTATGTTTTCACATTCGCCTTGTATCCAAACTTCTTCTGGATAGTTATTTTGTTGTGGGTACATTACTAAGCCAAAAGGAATTACTTTATAAGCGAATGTACCCCATTCAGTAGTAAAGGTAGTTTTGTATTGATATTTAGGAGGAATTAACACTTCATTATAGCTGCCAAACCCATCCATGAAAGAATATAGCTCATGGCCTGCAACCTTATCAAGTACTTGAACTGTAAATGGCAAAGGAAAATTATCTTTACATGTTTTTCTATTTAGCTTTCTATAATCAACACAAATGAGAATCTTCTTACTGTTCTTCTTGGGTACTACCACAATAGGGGAAACCTATTCACTATATGCAACATGATAAATAAATTCCGCATCCAGAAGCTTAGTGATCTTAGCTTTGACCATTTCTGCATACACAAGATTTGTTCATCATTGGCGTTGACATACAGGTTTTGTACATGGTTCTAGATCAATATAATGCTGACAAAGTTCAACTTTAATACCTTTAAGGTCAGAAGAAAATTCCCCAACATGTGCTTGTAATACCTCCTCAAACCTTTCTTGATCTTGGGATTCCAATTGAGCTCCTAGATTTAAATATTTTCCTTTTGCCATTTCTATTTTAACTACTTCCACTTTGGGCTCTTCAAGAAACAAAGAGGCTATTTTTCGATGCTTAATTGTAGCTACATCCTCGGATATCCCCATTGATACATTTGCAAGCAAACTATTCTTGGCACTCGATTCTGGTTCTTCTTCCCTCGCATTCACAAAATGTACCAAGGGTAAAGCCCTGTAGGGAATAATAGCGAGATTATCATGAGTAGCACCATCAACCTCTATTTTATAGACATTTTCTATCTCAGAAAAGGATTTTGCAATATATATTTTCCAATTTTTACCCAAGTAGCCATTAGTGGCGTTTAAATGCTTATTAGAATTCATTATAAATGAGGATTTGACAGAATCAATTACATTTGGTATCTGCTTTAAATCACATGGATATTGAGCATGTAACTTACGATGATATTGACGTAAGATTTTATTATTATTTTCTAAACATTCTTGATAATCTAAGCTCCAAGACCATTGGCTACTTGTAAGCTTAAGAATTAATGAATGCAGATCCTCATTTTCCTCACCTTGAATTCGACAACCCAGATAATGTATGACTTGTTTAAGTTCTAGAAAATCCCTAGGTGTTGCAAGTTCAAACCATCTAAGTTGTGGTTTCTTTCCATCCCCAAAGATAGTAAAATCCATCACCCTTTCTTTTGGATGAGATAATACAACCTCTAGCATATTTTGCACATTGATCTTAGCGAGTTTAGATTGGACTCGTTCATAACTAGCTAGTGGTGCCTTAGAACAATGATACATCCTTTGCGTAATTCCATTGAAACGCTTAAAGGGATGATACAACCAAGGAGCACTAGTAGGGTTTTTCATTGGAGTTTCTTGTTCAAAAGTACACTTAGATTTATCTTTTTCCCAAAATCTATTAATCTTTTCATATTTGTCCCAATAGTTCTTATCTATAGGTAAGGCTTGTTCCATCTGTAACTCCCCACTACTAAATTCCGACCTTTGTTCTTCTAAATACAACTCTAGAAGTGGAATTTCATCTAGATATCATCTTTCTTTAAATTGAAATTCTGCCTTTTCTTTTTATAACTTAGTAATCTTCTTCATTGCTTCATTTACACTAGTCATTGCTGCCTCACATTCTACTTCCAATGCCTTGTTCAATTCTCTAATGATCCTAACATAATTACCATGATGTTCACTAGATGTTTGTGCAAACGTATGTAAGGCCAAAGCTGAGTCATCCTCATCATCATGCGATATTGGTCTTTGTAACGGTTTGCACCTATTCCTACTCCTCCTTTCTCTTTCCTTTCTTTCTGATTGGTGACAATAAGTTCTTTTAGCTATATTTGGCAATTGTTCAAATCCAAAGGGTAGAGCATTTTCCTGATAAGGGAAAGTAGTAAAAAGCCTACTCTCATGCATGCCATTATTATTCTCAGTAACGTCAAATTCGTCCATATTTTCCAAAGAGGTTGTTGAGATATCGTCAACATTAAATGTCACTAACTCTAGCATCTCTTCCTCTTCTAATTCATCCATAGAAATTTCTTCTGTCTTGCTATACATAAAAAAACACATCTTCTTGATTATTTTATTCCTGATCCATGGATAATCAGAAATATGTTTCAATCAAATCATCAAAGTATTCCGCTTCCCCTGTAGAGAGCATTAAGTAGTCTAGGTTTTTATCTTTAGACGTAGACAACCAGTGAGTAATATCACTATCCGAATCATTGTCTGATGAAAATGTTATAGCATATTCACCAATACCCATCTATTCTACCATGTGAGAGTGATGTACCGTATTTACCTCTACTTTTTTTGCTCTTGTTTGCTGGGCGCATTGTTTTAAATAACCAAGCATAAGGTGCCTTCATGATCGGTCCTCTCCATTTTTGAATCATAAAACTCACTGTTGGATTTCTCATCCATTTCACTAACCATCTCATCTCTTGACTCTTTCAAAAATCCTTTCGAAATAACTTGTATTTTAACCCTATCATTTCTAGGACCAATCACAATTGAACCTTTATACCAATTATGAGTGCACTTGGCTTGGTATAGCCAAGGTTGACCTAGCAACATAGAATATGAAGAGATATTTGACAATGAGCAAAGTACTAAGTAATTCACATGAAATTCTAGGCCAGCAATTACATATTTCACATTTCAAAGTAACCCCAAAGGAATCACTTTCCTTTGATTATCCACACGTAAAACTATATGGGTAGGTTCTAGATTCTTCAACCATAATTCTTGCATTGTTTGCTCTGTCATCAAATTGACTATTGAGCCACCATCTAATTGCACTTCATTCAGCAAGTGGCCATTGTTGGGGGTAAAGGTGCCTCAGCCTAGCACGTACCTGAAAAAAAAATTGTTTTTTACTTTAGCCCTCCCTTGGCACTCATTGGTAGCTTGAAAACACTTCATTTGGCACTTTGAAACACCCCCTTGATGCTCGACATTGGTGGTTATCATTGGCATTGATTTGTGGACTGATTTATCTCAGCCTAGGATTGTTTTCCATAGTCCATAGGTAGCCACAAATAGTGTTACATTAGCACTTAAAGTTTATGATTGGTTGGCATTGACATTTGTTGCTCGGTTGGTCTTGAATGCTCCCCACTGAAATGCTGAGGGAATGTATGCCTATGATATGAGATGCTTTTGGGGCTGAATTTTCTCAGTCACATTGACTATTTTACATAGTCTATAGGCAGTCCAAACCATGACAGCCCTATGTCATTACACTTTATGCTCATTCTGCATAGTCATTCGATGCCTGATTATGCCCGATTGGTGCCTATACATATGGAAAAGTATGCCTATGGTTTGTCTATGGTTTTGAGCTTAGATTGAGCCATCATTTGCTTAGTTTTGGACATTTATTTATTATTGGAATATTCAAGGCTGAAGCTTATTTGCTTATGTTTGGATATGCCTGTTGGATTCGGGCTATGTCTTGGATGTATACATTGATGTAGTGACACTTAGGGATCGACATAGAGCTTGGATTTGCTCTCAAATCATTAGTTGAGCTTGAGATCACTTCGCATAGAATTTGGATCTTCATCTCTGATGTACTTATGGTATTACTTTGCTTATGTCTGACTGGTCTTGACATGCTTGGCCTATGCCACTACTACATGCCTGTTACATTGTTATGAGTTGGATGCTATTGATCCTTTCTTTGGCTTGTAATTTGATTGCCCAAAGCTTTCCTTGGCTATTTCTCGACTTTCCAGAGTTATAGTTTGGATGTACTTGATGTCTATGGATGCTATGTATGGATGCTACACGGCCTATATGCTCATGAGGTCTTATTGATGCTTGATCGTCCAAGCATTATTCTTGAAGGCGTCGAACACTTTGTAGCCACATGGCCACACCCATGACACTTACCACACCAGATATTGGATCTAGGTGGTTTTGGAGTTGAGCTTCTCGAGGATTGTTGTGCTTGCACTGCACTCATAATTTCTTTCAAATGTGCTTGCACTGCACTCATAATTTCCTCCTTTAACTTTCCTAGGGATTTTGCAATAATATCAGCTACTTTCGCTTCATCAAGAGGGGACCGAGATTGCGGCATAGAAGGCATTCATGTTTGCAACATATAGGTTGGAATAGAAGTGTACGGATTTAAAGGTACACTTGATACATTTGAACTTGTAGTTACTGATGGATTTAAAGGAACGGTCACATACGACACATTCTTAGATATCCCGCTTGAAGTGTTTGGATATTCCATCCGAGGTTCTTTAAATAAGTCCCTTTGTCATTGTTGGCTAAGTTGCACTTCTTCCCACCATCTAGCATGTGTTTTAGCATATGCCAATGTAGCTGGCCATTGTAGGTTAATATGCTGATGAACTTCACGATTAAGCCCATTAATAAATTTACGCTTTTGTGTGGGCTCATCAGGAGTTGGATTCATCTTTCAAATAATTGACACCATACGTTCAATGTAATGTTCAAAACTTTCAATTGTTCCTTGGGACAAATAATCCAATTGAAGGGCTAGTCTATCTTGGAAACCTTGCTGTGCGAGCGTGACCTCCCTAGGTATGTCCTACCCTTGATGTGCCCTAAGCGTGATGTGGGGAATCAAAATGCGCTAGGGGGTTAGGGATGGAGCTAGCCAACCGAAGCCACCAGATGCACCTAACTTGAGGACCCCTAGGTGCAGTGATTGTGGCCTACATGTAGTGAGATGATTCATTTGCTTTCTCTTGTGATTTTCTTCTCGTGATCTCTTATTCTTTTCTTTTCTTTTCTATTTTCTTTGTACAACTACCCTCTCGATCATATACTCAGTGTATGGTAGCGGATAATTATCTCTCTTCATGGCAATGTTGACTTTCTTGTAAGTGATGCACACTCTAATCTTTCCATTATTCTTCATTACAATCACTATGGGTGACACCCAGTCCGTGTGCTCAATTTCATAAATGAATCATGCTCTTAACAGCTCATCGATTTCCTCTTTGATACCATGAACATGTTTGGGATTCATTAGATATGGTCATTGCTTGACCGGCGTTGCGTCAAGTGTCATCGGGATGTTATGAGTCACTACACTCTGATCTATCTCTTTCAGCTCATCAAGGGACCAAGCGAATACATCTATGTACTCTCGCAAGAGAGCAATAACATTTTTCTCCTCTTCCTTGGTCAAGTCATTGGCTATGAAAATAAGTTGGGGCATCTCCCTTCCTTAGCTAGATTGACCTCTGTAACATACCTGCCTTTGATTACGTGATGAGTAACATTTTAGTAGTCACCCAAAGTTTACCTTCCAATTGTCGCCATGCGTACTCTAACCAGAATGATTGGATTTTGTCAGACTATTTAGCCCTAGGTCTACCTGCAAGGGAAGCGTCATGTCTCGTTAAGCACGGAGGACCGAATTCAAGCTTCCTAATTGATCTAACAGTCACCTATCAACAACTAGCTCACATCTGAAGGTGTCCTTCGAGGGGCTTCTTGTCTGGAAGGAGCAACTACCATTACCCTTGGTTCATGGAGTACAACACTTTTTTCCAATGCAAGCTAAGGATTTATGAAATCCCTCACAGTGCTTTGGGGCACAACTGCCGTATCTTTCCCCTAAGATAATTTATAGTTCGGGTTCTGAGACCAAACCCTATGTAAGTCAGCAAATGGCCCTTCCTAGAGTTTCTTCCTAATGTTTGTTTTTGGCTAAAACCTCTCGGCTAACCGAAACCACCCTGCCATAGGATTGAATTTGTTGGGAATCCATCCACCTGCTTCCCTCTATGGAAGTTCTAAGTTATATAATTACCTACCACATTACGTGAAACATATAAAAATAACTTCATTAATTAAAAATCCTTTTTATGCACAGTTGTTCATTTACATAATTTACTCATGGACATACAATCAAAATAAAACAATTTCATTGATTATATTTCATAATGTGTGTTCTTCCACCCATACAGGAGAAAAATTACAATTTGACGTGCTGCCTCATCTGGCACATCTACACATCACCAAGATGAAATCCACCTATAGCTAGTGTTCATAGGTGTCCTAAGTAGAACTCGGGCCATACAGGGGACCAAGTTATTCCTAGGTGCAAAAAAAGAGATTTACTAGCTAGAGACCCCCTGGCACCCTATCCACCTCCTACTTAATACGATCCCTGTTGGGAGACCTCTCGCCATTGGAGTTGGTCCATGCTTTTGCGGCGGTAAAAACATCCCCCCTTGATATGGGGATTCAACACCTATCCTTGGGGAAGGTATAGGGCTCCTCAATTCTTATCTATTCCAATTCTTAATTCAATCAGGATCTAATCTAGAATATCACAAACAAGATTGATGTTTGCAAGCAGTTATGACTTCAATCAATCATGCAACTTTCAAGTGATACTTAATTCTAATAGCAATCGACACTTGAGTTTCACATAATAAAATCTTCCCCTTTAAATTTAACTAGGGGTATCTAGATTTTGAGATCTCTAACTTCCCAGTTCTTCTAACCAAGTTTCTTGGCCTTAAGTCAGTATTTCTCAAGAAACTTATCTTATTTGGATAGAACTTTTTTAGAAAAACATGTGGTATCGCGATTTTTAAAGGGTTATTATCCGTTCCCTTGACTCTGTTAGTGACTCCCGTACTCACAACTCCAACTGTTGCTTCCACGTTAGTAACATCATTCACGATTTTCACTTTTGAATTCATTTTCTTTGAGGTCATGACAGAAATATGATTCGTAGAAGAAGAAAAAGAACAAGGCAGTAATACCGGTTGGTAAGGTTGTGAGACTCTCAATGATAATGATAGATATTGCATGATTCAATGATGTAGGCCTCGCGGATGATTCTTCTTGCCTCGTGGAGAGCAATACTTCACTCTCTCTAGTAGACAAAATAGAGATGAGAGTAAAGGTATGATAGAATAGGATAGAGTTCTTCAATGTCTTCTCTTCTTGAATCAAAATAGAAGAGGATGAGAAACCTTCAGCGTATCCCCTTTCTTAGGTTGAACGAAATGATGTCTCTTTGTCTCGTGGAATAGAGTCTCCTCCTTCTCGATCAACATCTCGTCCTCGTCTCTTGTCGCTCCTATTGGTCATCCCCAAGCCCTCAATTTATAGTTTTGCAGGGGGTAGAAGAGAGGAGCTTGCTTTTTTAGAGATTTTTGATGACATCATCGATGGCAAAGAGAGAACACTTTCTTAGCGCTTAATTTTAAAGCTTATGTTTTTTTTCACTATTTTCTTTTTTTTTTTGCCCTGCAACTTGTTTGGATCATAACTTTGTTGTATGAACACCAAATATAGTCAATCGGGTACTCAAAACAATCGATTGGTTGTGTGACATCAAGTTCTTCATCAATATGCTAGCAATCTTTGAAGCTCTCCATAGAAGTATGGAGCCACTTGAAGATGTGATGTTACTTGCACTTGTTATGCTATTTCTCTATTCACTGATTGGACTTCAGTTCTTTGGGTTAGATCTTGCATATAGGTGTATAAGGCTGATAGATGGCCAAATGTCCTACCCTGTAATATATTGTTCACATTTCTCAGATAGAGGACTTAAGTGCCCAATCAATTTAATATGCAAGAAAATGGATCTTAGTCTTTTGACATGTTTCCATAATCCACCCTGACACTCTTCAAGTTGTGTCATTAGAAGGTTGGAGCTTTGTCATGTATGTTTGGAGACTATTAAGTTCAAATATGCAATGGCTTATTTTATCACTTTTGTTGTGATTGTTGGATATTTCTTGGTAATATTGTGGTTAGTGCAGTTAGCAGAGTTTTTCTTCGAGTTTGTCATGAGCATCATGCTCTTTGGAAGAAGAATAGAAACACAAAGCAATTCAGTTGCGATAAAACAATTATCCTAGTGAGCAAGAAAGGGGGGAAGGAAATGAATTAAAAGAAAATTAGAAAATTAGAAAGAGGGGAGGACATTATGGGAAAAGGATGGGCCATGTGGCATGCCGCATGGGGGCTCCTAACTCATCAATCCATTAATCAATCAATCATTGCATGCAGTTTACAAGGGTTTGATGGCGGCCTACGCTACTTTGAGATTTGACATCTGTAAACTTTCTCAATCACAGAGCCATTGTATCTTGAAGCGTACAAGCAATGGAGTCTCCTGCAAGATACAGACGATTCTACGAGATAGATAGATAGATAGATAGATAGATAGATAGATAGATAGATAGATAGATAGATAGAGAGAGAGAGAGAGAGAGAGAGAGAGAGAGAGAGAGAGAGATTTATTCACAAAAGGATGTTTGAATGCCTCACGCCTCATTGTATCTATCGAATCTCACAACTCATCATATTGTGCCCCATCTTACCCATCCAATGACGTCTCTTCTGATCTTGCAATGTATCTATTTAAAAATTGTTGAATTAATGAGAGGGCAGCATGATTCGATGATGTTCTATGTCATCTTGCCATAATGTCATGTTATAGAGAGAGAATAGAAGAGGATTCCTTGGCGCTATGATTCAATCGTGGAACTTATCGTACCACAGGAATTAACTAGGAGAGGAGGAGGAGGAGGAGGAGGAGGAGGAGGAGGAGGAATCAAGCAATATGAGAGAGAGAGAGAGAGAGAGAGAGAGAGAGAGAGAGAGAGAACATGTTGAAATGGCGCCATTTTCCTGTGCATATTGAAGAGAGGGAGAGATAGGAGGCTTTTCAAGCCCAATCAAAACCATAAGATTGAAAAAAAATTATAATTAGAGAAGAGCAAGAGGGGAGGATTGAAGCCAATGGCTTGTGGAAGATCGTCGCCATGCCTTACCTCCAAACATGGGATTGGAGCTTCAATATACCTACCTAATCTAAAGTGATAGGGTAGGAGAACAATTTTTTGCCTTGCAATCGCTTCACTTCGCTCCTAATTCCGTGGAAGCACGATGGAGATATTCAATTACCCTCTTCCCCTTCACAAGTTGTCATCCTCAACTCCATGGAAGCCATAGTTTCAAGCTTAAAACTAATCAAGATTAATCTAAAAAAAGGTCTAAGGGACCATTCCTAAGGCAACCATGCAATTGGAAAATGGATCTCTCGAGAGACAAGAAATGATGAGCTTGTAGTGCACAATGAATGGATGGACTTCTCCTTGGCCGGACTACAAAGGACATGGTTTCCAAAAGCATAATTGCGACTCTCGTACTTTACGTAAGTGCCTTAACTCGTTTAATGGAAAAAATGATTTAATATAAATATTTATTTAGTTTATAATTTTTATAAAAATATATTTGAGCCTGAATTTCAAGTTTGAATGGTTATTTTATTTATATATGTCTAATTTTATATTTTAAAAATAAAAAACAATTAAAATGCTTTTAAATGACATTAAAATGGCATAGATGAATTTTTATAAAATTTTTGGTTTCATAATTATGAGTCATAATATTTTTTCCATGAATTATATAATTTTAAAAAGTTACTAATTTGTTTTATAATATTTGGAGATCACTTAACATGTTGGAAAAATTAAAAATGGTTACTTTTAGTTAACTTTTATTTTTTATTTAAAAAAATTGTTTTGCATCAATAAAAATTATGATCTTTCCATGGAAAAGCTTGAAGTCAAATTTCTAATGCTTTAGTAAATTCTTAGGAATTAATTTTTTTAAAAAACCAATTTAATGTTATTCTTGTTAAAGAAAATATCCATATAAACATGGTGTTTTTGATTTAACATAATTAAGAGTATATGTGGTGTGTTAATCTATGATATGTAAAAAGTAAAATATAACGGTATTTTATTTTATGATAGTTGCTAAGCTAGAAAATAACTCCAATCTTTAACTGAATTATAAACAACATAAAATTAGCAAGTTATTTATATGATAGCTTGAGGGGACATCTCAACATTTATAAAAAATGTTTAGATGATTGTTAAGATAAAGAGTGGAGGGACACTAGGATAATTGATCATTAAGGGAAGATATGGGGGTTTAAAATAAACAATGTATGTGTACACATAAGAGTGTAGAGAGAACTTGTTTTTATCCTGGTCGATGTTTAGTAATGAAGAGGAAAGAAGAATGTTTACTTATTAATAAATAATTAAAAATTTATTATATAAAGGCAAAGAATGGATCATTTAAAATGAATTTAAATGGAGATGTGTAGATAGATCCATTGGGTCTATGCCCTGAGATCAATTCCCTAAGGGATAAAAATCCTAGGCTTAGTATTTTAGTGTCGAGTGTAGAGACCTAGTTGTGAAGAGTTAAGAAACGAGTGCAAGATTAAGCAAGCTTATTGAGTCCTAGATATTAGATTAGTTGGACTAGTACGAACAAGTGCCGTAACTATTGAGGAAGGCTAGAGTCAATCATAAGAATTCGTTACCAATATCACTTATTCAGTGCAACAACTCGCAAGAGTTGGCTTGGCAACTTGGTTAAAAGTGGCTCGGCCAATCATTTTTTGGTGTGTTCACCGGGAAACAAGTGCACTCGAACGGGTGATTGATCTCACTAGGATATTTAAGTACTAGGTATTTATGAGTGAACATGAGGTCTCTTTTCTAAGGGACCATTTTCCTAATTTGCCCCAGGATTGCAAAAGGAGGATATTGAATTGGGCAAGAGACACAGACTTAGTAGTAGGGGGAAAATATTTTGGCCCACAATTAACTGTAGACGTAGAAAACTTATTTTCTTGGAGTTGGGGCTATAAGGATTGAGTGCAAACCATAGTTTTGTTAGTAGCGCACTTTGGGCTAATAGATGCAGTAGAAATAAATACAATCAATGCATTATACCACTTCAATTGGTATTATCGTAACGCTTATCGAACTTTTAGAAGGGTGGTATGGGATGATGCGTTGCCTTGGATGATATGTGTAGCCAGAGGTTTAAAAGTTACTTTCAACACAAAAGACGTTAGAGAGGTCACTGAAATTTTAGGCCTAATCCCTGAGCAAGAAGAAAAGTTACCTTAATATGGAGAAATAGACCCAGAGTTACAAACCATTCTAAACCTTCTAAACATGCATGCAAGCAAAAACCTAACTTTATAGCTTCAAACAAAACGTGTGAAATTTTGGAGTATGACAATAATAGCTATTTCATTAATAGTGGATGAATTCAAAGGAGAGACAGAGACAGCAAAATGAACCTAGAGATCAACGAGCTAGAGAATGTGTGGCACGACAGGAGGCTTGG
This sequence comes from Lygodium microphyllum, assembly GCF_053477565.2. Classification (NCBI taxonomy): domain Eukaryota; kingdom Viridiplantae; phylum Streptophyta; class Polypodiopsida; order Schizaeales; family Lygodiaceae; genus Lygodium; species Lygodium microphyllum. Next base: position 92,501,377 of record NC_141140.1, on the reverse strand, counting down.
CTATTAGAAAGGCTTGAGAGGGTGAATGCATTATTGAATCAAGGGATAGACGTTGTGTTTAACTCAAACATAGAACCTTTTAGGCCTAGTATATCATTCGATAGAACACCATCAAAGGAAAGTGAAGTAAACTCATATCAATGGGATCAAGTCACCTCAAGCACTAGTAGTGCCATTGGGGAAAGGAGTAGACAAAATAGTGGAAGTAGGAGGAGTAAAGCTAATGCTATAGTAGGGAGTAGTGAACCACCATTTCATTGGGATTTAGAGTCGAATTTTGGATTGTGCCAACTATTTAAGGAGCCTAAGGAACCTACGTGGTTCGACATTATCAAAGATTTAGGGTTAGAGATATTATTTAAAGAAACAATGGCTCGCAACCCAATCACATTAGCTGACTTCATGCAATTTGGGGGACTATTGAACTAGGATCCCGATGCGCATTTGCAAATATTTGAGGTGACCTGTGTCGCTAATGAGATAGTAGAAGATAACCAAAAGATTCATATTTTCCTTGCAACATTAAAAGATGAGGCAGTAAGGTGGTATAGGAACCTAGATGCCCAATATAAAGTGACTTATGCGGCCTTATCAAGAGCGTTCCTAGAAACATTTTGGTTAGAATTGTCTCCCGAATGTTCAAAGAGGAGAGAGAGACAGGGAAACACCATATCCATGAGCCTTCAGGCTCTCAAAGTCATTTCTTCATGTTCCACTCACCAAACTGAAAAGCACACACAATACAAAGATAAAGTGACCTAGTGTAAGTGTAGACTAGATAGACTAACTCTAGTTAGGTCACTAACTGACTACTAACCCGACTTATTTAATGTAGTCACATGTAGACAGCTGCACACTCTAGCTGTCATAGATGTCGGTCATAGATAAAGACACACTGACGGCGGTGAGCTTGATTTCTAACACTCCCCCTCAAGCTATCTTACTTTGCCAACTGATCATGCTACTACCCAATCCAAATGTATAGCCGCTGGTTGACTTCCTGTCATACGTGCAACCAGCCCAGTTAGCATCAGTGTACCCCATCAAGTCAAGGGGTTTCCCATATGCATAAAACAGCCCATGATCTGTGGTACTCTTTACATATCTCAGAATTCTCCTGACTGCATCCAAGTGTGGTTTGCGAGGCTTCTGCATGAACTAACTGATCAGCCCCACAGCATAACTCAAGTCAGGTCTAGTGATCGTGAGATAGATCAAGCTGCCTACCATCTGTTTGTACATAGTGACATTCTCAATCTCTATCCCAACATCAATCTGCAGCTTGACATTTTGCTCTAAAGGCATATCCATAGGCTTGCAATCAGCCATACCATATTTCTGTAACATGTCATGAGCATACTGCTTCTGTAGTAGCCATATGCCTTGAGGTGTAGAGACAACCTCAATCCCCAAAAAATATTTCAGCTCTCCAAGGTCCTTGACCTTAAACTCAGCCTGTAAACATGTCTTTATTTTAGCAATCCCATTTTCATCATCTCTTGTAATGATTAAGTCATCAACATAGACAACTAGGAAAACATAGCCACTATATGTCTTCTTCACAAACAGACTATGATCAGCATCTCCCAATCGGAAACCATGTTGCTGCAAATAACTGCTGATGCGAGCATTCCATGCTCTGGGTGCCTGTTTCAGCCCATATAATGCCTTTTTCAGCTGACATACATGTGCTGGAAATTCTGGATGTACATAGCCTTCAGGCTGTTCCATGTAAACCTCTTCCTGTAATTCTCCATTGAGAAATGCATTCTTTACATCCATCTGCCATAGTTTCTAGCCTCTAACTGCTGCCAAAGCAATCACAGTTCTAATTGTAGCCATCTTTGCTACAGGGCTGAAAGTCTCCTCATAATCAAGACCATACTGCTGTGCATACCCTTTTGCAACCAGCCTGGCCTTATATCTTTCCAATGATCCATCTGATTTACATTTTACCTTATACACCCACTTGCATCCAATAGGTGTTTTGCCCTCAGGCAACTGTACCAAATCGCATGTACCATTTTTAGCCAAAGCTGAATATTCCTCAATCATAGCAGCACGCCAATTCTCATCTACAACTGCCTCATCAAACTTACTTGGTTCTCTAAAACCTGTTACTTTCATCATATAAGCATAATGACTGGCTGAATATCCAGTGTAAGTGTATCTATCAACAGGTCGTCTGACCCTCTCTGATCTCCTGAGCTGTGGCTCACTGTGAGCTTGCCTCTCATGAGGCGGTACATATCGGCTCTGCCTAGCACCTGGCATCATAACAGACGGAATCCCCAATTCACTGTCTAAGCTGTCACTTCTAGATGAATCATAACCTGCAGTGAGTGGACCTGTTACATCTTCAAAAACCTTTTCTTTTTCCTTATCGGTTCTCCCCCTCACTGACATATCCGTGTTAGTGGATGCAGTAGTGCGACTTCGCAATCGTCCTATCCAAGGACTCACTGTAGATGATACATCACCTGTCTGACCACTCATGGAAGTACTCTCTGCAGGAGTATTTTCAGCATGACTCATACTGGGTGAGCCATCAGTAGGCACTGCAACAGGATTCCCATACCAGGATGCTAACTCATCAAATACCACATCTCTGCTTATAAGTGTCTCATGCGAAGAAGGTACATAACACTTATAAGCTTTCCGTTCCTGTGCATATCCTATAAACACACTTTTCACTGCCTTAGGATCCAATTTCTTCCTCTTCTCATCCGGTATATGCACATATGCAATGCTGCCAAATACCTTCAAGTGCGAAATATCAGGTTTATGACCATACAACCATTCATATCATGAATCCCTGCTGTAGGAGTTTGATTCAGCACATAGACAACCGTCATCACTGCTTCAGCCCAATAACCATTTAGCAGACATTTTTCATTCAGCATAGCTCTAGCTGACTCCATCAAAACCCTATTTTTCCTCTCTGCAACACCGTTTTGCTGCTGTGTATAACTACATGTGAGCTGTCTTCTGATCCCATATTTAGCAAGATACCTGTCAAAGTAATTTGAGACATATTCACCTCCTCCATCTGATCTCAAGCATGATATGTAATAGCCCAATTCATTTTCAGTATGCTTCTTGAAGTCTTTGAATGCATCAAACACATCATCCTTATGCTTCAAAATATAAAGCCAAGTATACCTGCTAAAATCATCAATGAATGAGACATAATACCGTGCACCGCCAAAAGAAGCATTATGTGAAGGACCCCAGACATCAGAATGCACCAAATGTAAAGGCCTAGTGCTGTTTTTTACATGTCTCATGAAAGGATACCGTGCCTGCTTCCCAAACTAACATGCAAGGCATACATGACCAAAATCATTATACTTGAATTTAGCTAATCCAAGTACTACTTCCTTCTGCTGCATAGATTTCAGCTTTTGTACATTGACATGTCCAGTCTGCTTGTGCCAAATCTCTACATCCCGAATGGCACTCTCATTATGAGCAAACATGGCTGCCTTAAGTCCCGGAATGGTCGCATCCAATGTAAGCATCCTACCATCCCTTCTGCCCTTGGCAATTAACTTGCAGCCATTTCCATACTCCTCAATGAAACACCCATCTTTGTTGAACCTCACTTGCAAATTCTGTTCTGCCATTTGACCCACAGACAACAGATTCTTTGTTATGGTCTGTACATGTAATACATCATGCAGGCCTTTCTTCTTGCCATCAGGCATCATAAGAGAAACAATCCCTTTATGCTTCAAGTCATGTTGGGTGTCATCCCCAGTACATACATGACCATGTGTACCTGCAACCATCTCATCAAACCACTCTCCATGTGGTGTCATGTGGTTTGATGCTCCAGAGTCAATGTACCATCTATCATCTCTATCATGTCTCGATGCATTTCTGGATACATGCTGCATGGCAAAGAGTCTATCAACTGGCTCATCATGAGCACCACTGGAAGATGCATAGTGCCCATGCTGTCTGCCCTTTGCCTTCATATCTCCCTGCTTCTTGTAACAATCCTTTGCAATATGCCCATATCGGCCACAATAATGGCAATCCTTGTCCCTGTTGGACTGATCAGATGACTGCCATGAACCAGATCCACCACCTCTACCTTGGGGTGATCTCCCCCTGCCTCTAAACCCACCAGATCCACGCTGGTAATCAGAGTTAATTATCACATGACTCGTGTATACTGGCCACCATAATAGATGCACATAGTTACGATGCCCTTTAGGTACCTCATGATATCCTTGATGGCATCCCAATGCCATTGGCTAGATGTAGCCATATAGCGTGCCACAATTTCCATGGCAAATGCTATGTTAGGACAAGTGGCTATTATGGCATACATCAAACTGCCCACTACAAATGCATAAGGGATCTTGGCCATCTCGACCTTTCACTCATCAGACTGTTGACAATCGCTTGACTAAACTTCACGTGAGAGGGTAAAGGACATCTAATAGGCTTTAACATCTTGCATAGATGAAGCCTCTCAAGGACCTTTTGGATGTACTCCTTTTGTGATAAGTAGAGGAGCCCGTTAGAGCAATCATGCATAATGCACATCCCAAGAATATACAAGGCATGTCCCATGTCCTTGATCTCAAAGCTCTTCTTGAGTTGACGTTTCAAGGCATCCAACTCATCGTGAGCACTCCCAACAAAAGCAACATATCATTCACATAGAGGATCAAAATCATAAGGCTGCCATCATGAGCCTTCTTTGTGTATAAACGTGGATCCATATAATTGCAGGAATATCCGTGTGAATGCATAAAGACATTAAACTTGTGGTACCATTTTCTAGGTGTCTGCTTAAGTCCATAAAGTTTCTTCCTCAATCTACATAGTAGGTGCTCCCTACCATGTTCTACAAAGCCCTTAGGCTGCTCCATGTAAATCTCATCATGCAAGTCCCCATGAAGAAAAGCCATCTTGACATCCATCTGATAAAGATCTAAGTCAAGCTGAGCAACCAAAGCCAGTACTAAGTGTAGGATAGTCATCTTCACAATAGGAGAAAAGAATTCATCAAAGTCCACACCATGTTCTTGCTTGAAGCCTTGGCAACCAATCTGGCATGCTATCTTGGCTTGGAGTGTCTAGGGGTATGTTTCAACTTGTACACCTACTTGCATGGCAAAGCACACTTGCCACTAGGCAAAGGAATCAAATCCCATGTATGATTTTTTTGCAGTGAGTCATAATTTGACCACATGGCCCTCTCCCAAGAGTGACTATCACCTCTGCGCGTAGCCTCATTATAAGTAAGAGGCTCACCAACAATATGTCAACATAACATAATTCATAGAGGGCTCAAACTGTGCAGGCTATCATTTGTCTCTAGTAGACTACCTCAAGACTTGGCTATAGGGCATGTATATCCTGTGGAGCATCAAGGACATGGGCCACTGGGGCATCAGCTACTATTGCTACATGCTATCTAGCTGGCTGTACAATAGAAGGAGGCTGATCTTAAAATATCACATTGCCTGCCTCAATGACATGCTCAGGTTGCTTATGCATTTTCTCCTCATGGAAAATAACATCATGGTTACAGATAACTTTTTGAGCATGTGGATCCCATAGGCAATACTTCATCTCACTTGCATCCCCATAACCAAGAAAGATGCATTTCCTAAACTTAGGATCCGGCTTATTGCGCTTGTCCTTAGGTACATGGCAGAAAGTCTCATAAGCAAAGACACACAAATGAGCATATGAGGGAGGTTTTCTAGACCATACCTCCTCTATAACCTGATAGTCAAGAGTAGTACATGGAGACCGATTTACCAAGTATACAATAGTAGTAACTGCCTTAACCTAAAAATGTTGTGGTAAGCTGCCTAACTAAGCATATTGCACACTCGGTCCTGAATGGTCCTATTCATGTGCTCATCCATACCATATTGGGGTGGGGTGTACATGGTAGTCAACTAATGCTTAATGCCCCTCTCATCACAAAATTTCTCAAAGGCCTTAGAGACATACTCACCTCTATTATCTAACCTTAGGCATTTCAGCCTATACTGCACCATGCCAATTACTCTACTGTTGCTGCTGTCCATAAGCATTATGAGTGTCACCACGACCTCGAAATGAACCACGACCTCTAGATCCTCTGCCACGTATAACACAGTGTCTCTACTCTGAGATGCACTGGAACCTGTATTCAAACCAAGTTTGACTTCCTCATGCAGCAACAAGGCAACTAGCTCTTCCCAGCTAGGGGGCTCTTCTCTGACAGAAATGGAAGTATCAAAAGCTTTGTACTCTTTGCCTAAGCCATTCAAGGCAACATCAATCATATCATCTTCTGATACACTTGAGCCAATGGTAGCAAGTTGATCAGCTATGGTCTTAATCTCCGTGGTATACACCTGGATGCTCTTGCCATTCCTTGACATGTTGTTGAACTGATGTTTCAACTGGATCTTCCTTGCATGTGTCATGGTTCCATAATTTTTCATCAGTATGTCCCAAGCATCCTTCAGAGTCTCACATCCAGTGATTGAATTACCATAGCATCAGATATACATAAAGAAAACCAATGCAACACCTTGCATGCTCTTTCATTCCATAGCCTATAAGCTCTTTTCTGTTCATTTGTTGGATTGTGTGCAGGCAACTCAGGAGCAGCCTCATCTCATGTACATAGATCCCAATAACCTCTGCCAACCAGAAAGTTTTTCATTCTGAATTTCCATAATGCAAAGTTCTTGTTGTCCAACTTCTCTCCAACTATCTGAGTGATATTGTCAGTCCCATGTGCATTAGCCATGATGCAATAGACTGTCTATCAAGTGCCCAACTCCCTGTAGACCAATAAGTATGATTGACGAAGTTCAGTCCGTAACAGTTTATGACAGTTTTCTGCACTAAATTGCAGAAAAAAAATAGGGTATTTCAGCCCACTGACACCCCAAAACAACCCACAAACAAGTGATCTCAACTGTAGATATAAATGTCAATACATAAGCTATGTGTTTGTTTCAGCTTAAGCTTCTGTAACCTCACTGCCAGGGTACATACATGCAGTCTGAAAACTGTAAACTGTGAGTAACCAGCAGCAATTTCAAGTCCAAAACTGAGTGGTAATCATGTCATACATGTTCCAAAATCTCCCAGGTAGTTGCTAGTACATTTGGCAGTCAAGACATGAGCATAGAGGCACAGAACAATGCATAACCAGCACATACAAGTGTCAACAAATTTAGTTGCAGGTTGCAATCAACCAAAATTCAGCATAACAAGCTCAAGCAGCTCCAAAATGTCTTCCAATCATGTCATACATTTACTTTTTAGTGGCAAGTTCAATACATGAGCATCTGAGTAGGCATAGACAACCTGTCTTCAATGACCAATGGCATAAACTTCATGAACTGTTTGTAATTAACCAAGATAGTGTGACTGCATTTACTTCAGCTTCAGAATTCAGTTTTCAATGATGCTCATTGCTTGCTTCAATCCTCCATACATTCAGCATGTATAGGTCAGTTCATATAGATGATGGAACCCCCAAGATGACCTGTATTGCTTCAGTAATACACAATGCTTGTCATTGACTGTGTATGACAGTTTTTAGCCTCTGTCAATGATTTTCAAATCTGAGTATTCTGAGCAAGAAATCTCAGCTCCAAGACATTTGATCCAATGTATACATGCTTTGACACATTCTTGTGCTCCAAAGATGCCTTCTGAGTGTAGTACAAGGCTCCTGTATGTCAATAATGACTGAATGCATGCTGTCCATTCATGTTTACAGCAGTTCAGAAGATTACAGATCTGTGTCTGTTACTCCAGCTCATAACAGAGCTCCCACACAAGCATTTATCTCTTGTACACTTTAGATACCTTCAAGAGTGAGCATACATGCCCTATGAATCTTGTCCAAGTGCCCCATTGAAGTTTGACAGGTTGCAGTCCACCCAGCTCAACAGGCGCAGTTCACGCTGATTTCCAGATCTGGTTAACAGCTGGCCCTCCTCATCATGAGGCTCAATGAGCACTTACATATGCTCAAAGATGCCCACCAAGGCTCCCAGAAAGGCCTCAACCATAGTGATAAAGCATAGAGTCCAAAATGAGCAAATGCATACCTTGACAGAGTAATGGCAGCCTGTTTTGTTTTCAAAAGACCTTGTTCTTCAGCTTCTTCAAGTCTTCTTGACTCCCTCCTGCTCCAGAGAGCTCAACCTGGCAATGCTCTGATACCATGCTCAAAGAGGAGAGAGAGACATGGAAACACCATATCCATGAGCCTTCAGGCTCTCAAAGTCATTTCTTCATATTCCACTCACCAAACTGAAAAGCACACACAATACAAAGATAAAGTGACCTAGTGTAAGTGTAGACTAGATAGACTAACTCTAGTCAGGTCACTAACTGACTACTAACCCGACTTATTTAATGTAGTCACATGTAGACAGCTGCACACTCTAGCTGTCATAGATGTCGGTCATAGATAAAGACACACTGACGGTGAGCTTGATTTCTAACACTTAAGCCACACTCATGCACCCCCCTTAGGCAAGAACTAGGTCCTCAAGTGTAGGAAAACACCTAGGCTTTGACCCAACTGCTAGTTCCACTAGTACGAGCACAATGCACCACACGGTAAGGTAGACACACCCCTCATGTAGTGCACCTTCTTTTCTTTATAGATAAATACAAATGATGCAGACCACCAACATTAGAGGCCCCATCATCCACTCAATCTACTCTCTGCCTCCACCACCTTAAACATGTGATTAGCTTCTCCTCAGGACCAATCCCCATGAGGCCCCATCATCATCGACTCACACGACCACCCTTCAAATCACTAAACCCTCATCTTAGACCTGCACGTGCCATGGGACTAGCACTCATCTAGGAGGGGGTAGTGTTAACCCCAATGCAAGGCAGAAAAAAGAAAATTCAAAAATATATGGAATAATGGAGAAAAAGGTAGCCAGGCAAAGGAATAAGAAAATAAAGGCCAAAAGTGCAAGGGCGATCTAAAAGGCCAAGTTGAAGACAAAGGCACATCTTAAAATGCAAGGGCGCCACTAAAATTTTGTAAACGAGTGCCAGGCTCCCTCATCTACAAATTGTAAAGTCTAAACAAGCATAGGTGAAGGGATAAAGCAACTAGAAGGGAATGTGAAAGAGGACCTTGGCAAGATGCCCAGTCATGTAAAAAAGGAGATGGGTGCGCAAGGGATTTAGGGCTTGTATATAAACTCAAAAAGTAAATGAGAAGCTTATTCTTTGGTGTGTGGCTAAAGTGGTCTCTTCTTCTTCTCTTCTTCTCTCCTTTCTTACTAGCTTGTGTGTGCTTGAGAGAGGGAGTATGAGAGTATGAGGAAGTGAGCGTGGGAGGGTGAGGGATCTTGGAGAAGAATCTCTCCATCATCTCCTCTCTTCTTCTTCTTCTCTTGTCTTCTCTTGTCTTGTCTCGTGCGTTGCTATGGAGGTGGAGGTTGGAGGTGGAGGCTTGAGGTTGCTTGATCTCGCATCTTGAATAGTGGAGCTATCGGTTTGCTTGAGGGAGGAGGCTACTCATTCGAGCATCAAGGTAAGCTCACTACACCCTCGTAGGATCGAAGGTGCATCGGCTAGGTAAGAGATAGCCATTTGTGCTCGCTTGAAACACTTGAAGAAATAAGCAGCTTGTGGGTCGTGGTGGATGAGTGTGAGCTCCCACTACACTATCCCTCTCTAACTCCCTCTCTCTCACTATCTCTTCCTCACTCCTTTTTCTCACTATCTCCTTTTAATTCTTTCTCTGTCTCTGTCTCTCTCTCCCTCTCCCTCTCCCCCTCTCTCTCTCTGCCTCTAACTCTCATTGTCTCTCTTCTCTCTCTCTCTCTCTCTCTAACCATCATTATTTCTTCTCTCGCTTTCTAGGGTTGCAATTTCCATACAAATCCAATGTATAGATGCACAATTTTCTCAAATATTCTACACAAGGCATGCAATGTGCACATATAGATGTTTGTTAAGGGGATATCTAGAACAACTTGAAATTTTGGATCTTTGGTGAGTCTATTGGGCATCTTGTTCCAACAAGCATAATTGCACTCGTTGGCTATGGTCATGTAGTAAATGCAAGGACTCTTAGCAGTAGCACCTTTTGACACATTATATGTGCACTTTAGTATCTTTAAATCTATGGCTATATGCCACTTGACTTTATATTGTCCAAACCCTTTGACAGTTAGTTCCTCCCCTAATTGTTGAGCACTTATCACCTTTGGTATAGAAGTTTGTTGAAACACCCAGTCCAACATGTGAAAAAGTTCCCAACCGCTAGATGTCTAGCTTTGATTAAATGTTAAAGTGCATTGAGCCCTCCAAGCCTTTACCCCCTCCGTATGTGGCTGAAGAGCCTTGTCCATCAAGGTGATAGAAACTCTCTCCATTTTCTTGCCCTTCTCACAATCTTAGTTTCATCCAACTTGATAATAAAAACGGGAATGCATTTTCTTTTGCAAGATCTAACATGTAAAACCTAATGATTTCTCTTTGCAATGTGCCCAGATCAAAGAATATGCTATTTCAAATGTTACAGTTTAGCACTCTCTTCTCTCTAGGATAGTTGTCTATGATGTGAAAGGGCTCACCAAGGACTTTCAAGACTTGCTGGTTGATGCTAAATCTTGTTTGTTAACTGAAGATGGCTTTGGAAGCATAGATCCCTTGACACTTTTCTTCTTCAATGTCTCTTGCATAGCTTTGAAGAGCTAGGTGTAGCTTTGTGTACTAATCCACACCTTGTCTAGGGTGCTTTGGATGTCCTCTTTGTCTAGGAAAGACCCTTACAAGAACTTTTCAATGCACTGCTCCTTGGCCTTCTTAAACCTCTTCTTGGTCAACATGCTACTTATAGCTTTGGGAGGAATGATGTTAATGTAAGCTTTCGATGCTTTCTCCACATTCCTCATTGCTTTTTTGAGATGGAGAATGGCCATGCCGGTTACAATAAAAACATCAAGGCGAGGAATAGTACAAGTAGTTCAGGGAAACTAACCAAGTGTTATCTTATTGTTGTTATTCTTGTCTCCTGCAACCTTAGCTTCTAGGCTTGAGAGTCTTGATATCCTTCAGACTTCTCTATCTCTAACACCTCGAGCTTCATTTTCTTTTGCCTTTTCTCCCAAAAAAACCAAGCTCACTATTTAGACATGTTGCAGTAGGGAACTCCATAGCCTAGTTTCTCTCCCTCCCCCCCTCTCTCTCTCTCTCTCTCTCTCTCTAGCAATGAAGAATCCTACTTATGGTGCTTCTTGAGCTGGGATGATTGGAAGCCAGTGCACCCCATGGATGTTGGTCCAAGCACCAATGTGATGCTGTAAAGAGCCACGAGAAAAGAAGTAGGGAAAGGGATCATGGCACCATTGTGAGATCACCGAAAACAAAGTCAAGGGAGGACATTTTCTTAGTTGTGGCATAGTGATGGCATAAGCAAACTCAAGGTCTCCCACTAGTGGGTGAGCAAAAGGATATGCTCCAACTACTACTAGGAAAATGACCTCCTAACTCTACAAAGGACGTGCATTAGGGAAGTATACCTCTGGCATATTTGGTTGGATAGAAATGCTTTGGTCTTTTCAGGACATCGCAAACCTTTGTAGCATCTAATATTTGATTTTACTTCATAGGGACCTATTTTTAGTTTTGAATTTTGGTTCTTTTCCGTAAACTTGGAAGGAATATCGTATCTCTTTTTATACCTTCAAATAAGCCCATGTAACACAAAGTTTTACATTGGAAGGAGTATTGTATCTCTTTTTTATATTTTTAGTTTTGAATTTTGGTTCTTTTCCTAGCTGCAAGTTGCAAAATAGGTCGACAATAAGGATGAGGGTTGAATAGTTGCATTGTCTGATAACATATAATTAGTTATAGAATGAATTTTGGGTGCCATGTAGCAACTAATCAGATAATTGTGCATTGTAGGGGAAAAAAAGCATGGGTACCTAGTGCTCAGCTTTACAACAAAAGGAACTACATGAGGAGTATGGCCTGAGCCTTGAGGGGAAGGTCGATTTAGACTTGATTGATGCTGATCTCCTCGACAAACAATGGCTCACTATGTTCAAGGTGCAACATTTAAAGAATGCCAAGATATACATGAACAATCTATAGCTTGAATTTTTGAGTGGATTGCAGATTACTCTTCCACAAGGCATATCTTTAAGGTAATTTTGGTGTTGTTTGGTACTCTTTATTTTTGAATATTAATATTTTTTAGTACTCTCCATCTCTTGGCGGTGGACTACCCATCCCTTGGTTGGCAGAGGGCCCCCCATTGGTGGTGACCATCATGAGAACTATTTGTGCATTTTGATACCTTTTGAAACATTTTGGTATTATTTTTTGTGTATTTGGTACATTGTCATTTACCTTTTGGTACTTTTGGATAATATTGGTACTGTTTGGTACTCTACTAATGATATTTTCATGTTTGCCATATAGATGGAATGTGATTCACTCGCAGCCCAGAGTCAAGAGGCTCAAACTCAAAGCAATTTTATTAAAATGCCAATTGTAGAACTAGAGAAAGGCAGAAGGTTTACATTGTTTCCTAGACCCTAAGTTGTGGATGAAGGCAACAAAATCCATGTTTTGGAGACTTGCGATCCTTATGGGGAGTCTTTAGACTTTGCTTATGTGATGGATTCTTTCATGTTGGCTTGCAAGCACCAGTGCCACCCCTTGTGTTTTGCTACAAAAATGATACTTGTGTGAAAGCTAGATGAAATCATCAAATCCTAGAAGTGGCCAAGAGTTGGGCTTACAAGGGATATATTCAATAGAGCAAGTAACTATTTTCTTCTTTCTCATATTGTGTCTGCCTTATTCTTCTTTTCCTTTTTTTTAATGGGTCATCTTGTTGAACTTTGTAGATTGTGGGGCTAATATGGCATATGCAGACAACAATGCTACATATAAGGACCCAAAGGGTCTTGGATACAACTCTGGTGATGTCAAGGAATAGGTTCTTAGGCACCCTAATGCAAGTAATGAATGGGGTGACACAAAAATGCATGCAAAAATACCCACCAAGCCTGCTATCTATGAAGAGTAGAAGGGGTAGTTGAAGGAGAAGAGGAGACCACTATGGTTCTTGTCTCTGGAAAGCATGTGCAAATACCAATTGAGCTAGTTGTCTATGAAGAGCATAAGGGGGAGATGGAAGGAGAGGAGGATCCTGCTACAGTTCTTGTCTTTCGAGAGCACAAGTGGGAGCTAGAGGGAGAAGGGGAGCACACTATGGTTCCTAAAAATGAACAAAGATGAGGTGAAGATAATATGTAACTCAACCACTTTTGAATTTAGCTATTTGTTTAGTCTCTTGCACATACTAATTTGTTAACTTATTTTGTATCCCTAAGAACTCGGTGGCTCAAAGAGGAGTTTGCCATGGAAAGTAATCTTCCATGTGATGTTTCTACAACCAAGGGTAGATTGATAATCAATGATTTCAATGCACTGCTCTTGAAGGAATCAAAAGAACCTTTTAAACAGGACTGGATGTTGGAGGGGTCCAAACCAGTCCGCATTAGTGAGGATTGTTACTGTATGGTGAGGCCTAGAGCCAAACGATTCCTACTATCATTGGGGGCCAATTGTCATGGTTTGAAGCTATTGTAAGCCAAAGCTTATGGAGATTTTGTTTGTATGCTTCCCCTATACACTGGAAAATGATAAAATTCTTCTAGGTAAAGCTACTTGGAAGCCATTAGAATTTCTATATCATTTTGTAGTATTCCTATTGATTAAGTCTTACATTCCTATTTTCGTACAAGTTGATGTATTCTCTTAAAAATATTGTGAAGTGTAGTGAAAGAAGTTTGGCTAGATCCCTCATGTTGATGAGCAACATTGGAAGAAGTGTGTGTTATTAAAAGCAACACCATACTCTTGGAGGACTATCGCTACAAGTCTTTAAAGAATAAATATGAAAATTTTTTAGATGTCTGTTCCTACATGTCAAAGGATGAGTGCCATAGAAATCCATTGTATTTGATAGGTACTATTAAACCATGACTTCAAGGGTGGATCAAAGATCCCTACCCACTGGCCTATAGTAGGAAACATCCCATGTATGACGTCAAAGATGACTTGTCTATGGCTATTCGTATCAAACTGAAAGGCCAAATGTATGAGCTGTTCCAATTGGTTCTGAGGTCATTAGTATGAGATCTCTCCCTTGGTCTAATTGGCCAAGGTGCTAGTTTCCAATCCCAACCAGGTCTTTAGTTCCTAGACAGTTGTATGATGTATAAGGACAGACACCCATACAACCTCTATAGGCCTACATGCAAAAAAATGGGCCATTTTCACCAGCAAGATGGTCAAAGAGACAATTTATAGACTATAGAATGGAAAGGCATAAGATAAGGATGAACACTTCGGCAATGGGGAAGGTAGTGGCCCGTACCGTGATAGTTGCACCTTTGAGAGGGCAGTGATAGGTTGTGGAGTTGGACACGATGGACATTGAAGTATTTTCTCACCCTAATGATGAGGAGTTGATTATCTCCATCCTTCTTTCCCTCCAATAGAAAGTTTTAGCTATTTGTTTTCCAAGTATCTAAATCATTGATCACATTGGTACCTTTCCTTAATAATCTATTTTCATGTCCCTTCCATTTGATAGCTATGTAATAATCACTACTACCACCACCAAAGATCCAAAGATTCATATATTGTCTTAACCTACTACTGTCACGTCCCCTATAAGATGAGAAAGTCTCATGGAAGGACGCTTTGAAGTAGTGGAGTTACATCTCAACCAATGATATGCGAAGTATCTTCATTTTGTACCATTAGAAGTAAGTGCTTTATTAAATAGCATTAATTATTTGCATAGACCTAGTTGTTTTATCTTTGTTTTGGTTATTTATCTTATTTGATGATAGAATAGCTCTCATTAGAGTCTGATATTGTATGATGTGCAATAGAACATTTGTTATTTTGCAAACACTGCTGGTAGGGGCTACAATGGAAGTGCCTGACAGTAAGTATCTACATCTATCCTTTGAGATTTGCCTCTTGCTCTTTGAAGGTGTCAACCCTTAACTAGCTTCACGTATGTCTCTAGGGTTGGGCACAAACTTGTGGCTTGTATGGAGGGAATTCTTTTTATAACAACCCTTTTATGTAATCTAAATACAAGGATTGTGCAAGTCCCATGACAGGGCCTTGGGGATGTTAGCTATGGATGGATGATGTGCCTCAATGCGCTTCTCCTTCTGAACCTTATATACAATCTTTTAAATATGAGTGGTTTTTATGATGCAAGCTTGTTTTGCCAATCAAAGCTTGCAATTTTTATTTCTTCTTTGGCATAGGACATTGATATATGGAAATACTTGGAGTTTGAAGTTAAGAAATTTAAAATTAGTGCTATTCAAATTTTTGCATCAGCGATTGTCACCTCATGGAGGAGGAGGTGTTGCAGAGAGATGAGTTCACAAGAGAGAGATTGCAAAGGAGGTGAGAGCAAGAACAAGAGTAGGTAAGGGCTCTGGAAGAGGTGGTAGATGTCATATGAGGTCATGAGGAGGCCATGGAAGAAGTTCATTAATGGGTTGAATCGAGACAAGCTGTAGAGAGTGGATCACAAGTGGTGGAAAGGGGACCCCATATATTGGAGCTCTTTGGCATGATATGGAGGAAGCACATCAACCCTCCCAGCCACAGCCACGACCTTCCCCCCCATCCCAATGAAAACCTCGAGGACAACCTCACTGCCCTTGCAAACAACCTAGCCACACTCGCATGACCGAGCCCATTCTTGAAGATTCGCCCTCTACCCTCAAGAAGACCCTTACACTTGGCCTTCAAGGCCTCTGCCTTGTAATTTTTTTGTGCTTGTTTGCCACTTTGTAAATGGAAATGTAAATGCAACAATTAAAAAAGGAAAGGTTCTCATACATATTGCTATACCTGTTAATATTTATTTGATGGTATGGTCTTTCTTGAGTACAAAAGCCTTGTGAAACGTTTACCTTTCTTTCGAGAAAAATGTTTATGTCTATAATCGTGAAAAGACTAGTTTATTTTGATTATAATTGGGCCGATTGAAGTGTTTATCATGTGTGGTGAACCCCACCGGGGTCAGCACCAAGGGAAGGAGGCCCCTCCCTAGGCCAAAGGGTTCCTACTTCACTTGGTGTTGACTCTTGTGTGTACTAAACACCATATGGGCACCACTGAGTGAGAGAGGTATCTCCGTAGGGTGATGGCCCATGACCCTCTAAGTATAGGCTGTTCAAATTTGGTACCATTCTCAACTACAGTTTGCTCTAATGTGATTTTCTCATAGCCTAAAGTAGACCAGTGCACACTAATATGAGAGTTTACTCAAATGAGGCACAAGGAACCTACATTTATGAACCTAATTATCATATGCAAAAAGCACTTAAATGCCACAAAAAGATACTGTGGGACTACTAAATTTCATACTCGGAAGTATTAAGACTACCAATAATTACATAGTGAGACAGACAATAACGATACTAAGGAAGTACCAGAAACTACCAATTTTGGTATCCTAGGATAGAGAAAACCACCAATAAAGATTCCTAGATAGGAGTATGGAATGATTCTAGATACAAAATAAGTGTTGAGAGCTAGGGAATGTGATACCCAAATGCGGATTGTGATGTTATTCTACTTTACATTTGTACAATCGCTATTCTATTCATGTGTTCTCACTCTCTGCTTTATTCTATCTGTGTCATTGTTGTTGCAACTATATCTCTTTATTGGAGTGATGCTCTCTTCATTTTGTGATTGCTGAGTGTAGATGAACAGGCAATGATGATATATATCTCTCTTTCATGGTAGAATCTAGTTGCACCTTTCACGTGATTCCATCTTGTACCTTTGTCTCCCATATCGGATCCACAAACTCTAGGATACTTTTTGAATTTGAACGCTTCACTAGGAACATGGGTCTTGAGATCTCGACTTCAGTATTGGTGGAGAAGAAGTCCACGAAAGTAGCTATAGGAATAAAAGTGGATATTTTGCTTTGACTGCTTGAAATATTGGGCTTTAGGCATTTCTGTACCTTGTGAAATATTTTGCACATGGTGTTGCCACTTATTCTAGGATTTGGTAACGGCCACTCTCTACTCTTGAAATCTAGAAGGGGAAGGCTAGACAAGGCTCCCCATTGCCCACTAGAGGGAAGTAGTATGTAAAAATGGTGGTAAAAGAATATGCCCCTCTCAGCACTACCGCTTTGGTCCTCCCCTTATAAAGCTCTTTGCCCAATAGAGCCATGGAAGATATCCAAAATATCTACCACACATTCTATTGGTTGCCACTCATGGACACTTGATGGATACAACTCTATTAATATCAAATGGTCTTGCCAGTTACAATGTGAATAAGAAACATGGACCTTTGATCATACCAAAAAGTAGATGCAACCAAAATGCAGCAGCAATTAGGTCTATAAAGAAAGAGATTAGAGGCAGTGGGCTCAAGGTGAAGTTCCTTATGCATGAAAACA